>NC_143581.1:54846277-55149134 GCF_048544385.1 Mastigoproctus giganteus | reverse complement strand
ACTTCAGTTGCCACTTCTTAGCCCATCTGCCCAAATTATCTAGATCTTATTGCAGTAGCACACTGCCATTACTGTCATTAACAACCCTGCCAACCTTTCTATCATCTGCAAACTTCGACATTAAGCCTGATATACCTTCATCAATATCATTGATAAATATACAAAACAACAGTGGACTCAACACCGAACCCTGCGGGACTCCACTAATAACATTAGTCCAAGAAGAGCAGCACCCATTGATTACCACCCTCTGTCTTCTCCCACTTAACCATCCTTTTATCCATTGTAGCAACTTACCCTTAATACCATTCTGCTCCAATTTGTACAATAGTCTTCCATGCGCAACAGTGTCAAAAGCTTTGCTGAAATCCAAATATATGATATCAAAATTATTTTTTGCATCCAGTTCCTTTGTAACCACATCATAATATCCTATCAAATTTGTCAGACAAGATTTTCCCTTAACAAACCCATGCTGTGTCTGAATTATTGCTGCAGTCTTGTCTAGATGACCCTGCAATGCATCTTTAACCAGTGACCATTATTTTACCCGGAACAGAAGTTAAACTAACTGGTCTGTAATTACTCGTGTCACCCTTCGATCCCCCTTTGTGAATTGGGGATACAAATCCACATCTCCAGTCCGTGGGAACCTCTCCTGAGTCCAAGGATGCTCTCATAATTATGGCTAAGTATTTGCTTAGTTGCTTTGCCGACTCCTTTAATATAACTGGATACATCCCATCCACCCCAGGTGCTTTTCTTATGTTTAACTTCAACAATTTCTTCTCCATTTTGCTCTAAGTTATTACAAGATTATTATTAAGTATCCTGCTACAATTTGATAACCTTCTGCCATTTTCAAACCTTAATAATTCCTCATGTGTGAATGTAGATGCAAAATACTCATTCAAGTATTTTGCATACTCATACTCATTCATTCGAGTATAAAGACCAAAGGCAGACTTTGATGGCACATATTTCTGGCTTATAGTTTGATACATTTACTTATTGCAAATAGTGACTGTTTTAATTCATTTTAGTAGTTCTTAGAGCATTTCATTGAGAGGCAAACCTGGTGACTGGATTGTCTTCATGGAGTTTCTTGTTGGACCCGATTCCTTGTGTCAGTTCCGTGATTTTGGAGAACGTTGGGGTTCAACTATTGGTTTCTACCTCTGGCTAACAAATGGAGTGCTGGACCTCATTCACGGTGTTGGGTGTGGTGCTCTGGTTAGTTGCCTTTTGTGCTGCGTTCATGAATACTCAGTTCTTGATTCTGGGGTGCTGGACCTGATTCATTGCGTCGGGTCTGGTGCTCTAATGGTTCTATTATCCATGGCGTATAGTTGGACATTTGCTGAACAGTACCTTTATTGGATTTGGAGGTTCCAGTGCATGTAGAGCAGCAAATGAGGAAATATTCAGTCGAACTGATTTTTGAAGTTTATAGTTGTGCCATTCAGACTATTGAATATTAGTGTTGTTTTATTTTATTTTTTCCTGCTGGCTCCCTGGTATGGGCAACCCGGGAAGCGGGATTGCTGGTACTCACTGGTGTTGCACTACCTACAGTGGGTGCGGCATTTCATGAGCGAATTGCGCTACAGTAAAATCGGACCCAGGTAATTCAACATACTTTTCCAGGCCTGCTTTGTAAAGACTACATAATTACAAGTTCTCAAGGTAGAGTTGGGCTTATGGCTGGAATCTACCCTGATTAAAGAACACACTTACACACATACATACACGAGTTGTTTAATGATATGTACAGAGCATCTAATTATATGTAAATATGTCTTGTATATAAATCATGTATATACTTTGATGTACATAATCTTGTGACTGTATATTGTGTGTAATTAATAAATGAAGGAAATGAAATAAAAATTTGACATGCTCCTTACACCAAATTAATCGGGCCTTTTTCATTTTTTGTGTGAGGAGGGGCTTCTTCTTAGGACGACGGGCTACAAGTCCATTTTTGAAGAGGCGTCTTCTGACTGTTGCTGCACTTGTTACCACTCCTGTATATTCTTCCCATTCTCTTTTCAGCTCAGACGAAGAAGCTTAACGGTTTTGGCATAAGCGCTTCAAAACGCCGTCCTGTTTTTGCGTAAAGACTCGTTTGCGTCCGGTTCCTTTTTTTTCCTATCAGCAGAACCAGTATTGTTGAGTTTGGAAAGAAATCTACTCACTGTCGACTGATTACAAGACACTCTATACGCAATATGACGGGAAGCAATATAAGCAATATATCCTTCCTCACGTAAAGCAACAATAGCACTCTTTCTTGGTGTCAAATGCACGTAACTCGCCATTCTGACACAAGCAAGGAATAACTGCAACTCTTGCAGGGCGTGCTTATATAGCTGAAAGTAACAGCTGATGCTATGCGTGTCAATCTTATATGATGCAATCTGTAAAAAATATTGCCATATACTTAAGTTATTCGGACGACAATTACAATTTTAAGGGGTGATGCACTTTCTTGGAACACCAGTGTAAATAAAAGCGGGGGTTATACGTAAGCAAATTGCCTGCATGGCGAACTGAGATTTCTAGTTATTGTTATGAAAATATTAATGGCCTGGATTAAATACATATTGACCAAGGAAACATGTTTATGTTTATTATAAAAATAAATAAAACTAACTTTATATTAAAACTAATAGAAATTTTCATATTATTGAATTAATGTGTGGGCTACCTCGTAAATAGCTCCAGGGGGCTCACATCTAGTGAGTATGGGCTTGGCAAACCCAGGGTCCTGAGCTGGATATCATCATTCTTCTCTTTCTTGCTTTCTTGGTTATTTCCTTCTACTTCTGACTCTCACTCTCTCTCTCTCTCTCTCGGGGTAACACGGGAATTTTTTTTTTTTTTTTGGCTGGTGCAGCATAAGCCTCAGGCTTCCTTGCACCTTAAGGCTAATAATAATAATAATAATAATAATAATGATGATGCATGCAGACCAGAGTTTAAGAAACACTGATCTGAATAAACATACATAAAATTTCTATTACGGTAATGTTTGTAGCAGCGTTTCACATGTGGTGCCATCTATTAGTGAATATGCATTCTAAATTGGTATCGTTAGTAAATTAAGGATTTATATCTATTTATTTGATTATTTCTACTTATAACCTTTCATTATAGTGAAATTAAATAATTTCTTGGTTAAAAAAATCTCTCATAAATAAAGTGTTTAAAGATGAGATAGCTTCTGTAATATAACTGATAATATTTATATTAAATTCAGCTCCTGCGTTTTTCTGTATTGCCTGCTTATACTGATATTAATATACAGTACAGTATACGTATACAATATCCATACACTTTTAAATCTCTGGCCTTTACAGTGAACTGGCACACCTACAATGAAAGCAACGCGAAGATGGGGGAACCCCAGGTGCCGCTTGACACTAAACACACTCTACACAAACATCGTTGCTGACCAGGTAGACCCTTTCATGTCAACGGTCTTCCCCTCTAGCGGTGCGGTCTTTCAGCAGGATAATGCGCCATGCCACACCGCCCGGATTCTTCGAGACTGGTTCGCGGAACATGAAAAATACTTCCAGGTATTGCACTGGCTTCCAAATTCCCCAGAGTTGAATCCCATCGAGCATCTGTTGTTTGTGTTGGAACAGGAATTCCTATCTGCGGCGTCTCAACCACGGACCTTACAAAGTTAAAGGATAACCCCGGGGGCTCACATCTGGTGAGTATGGGCTTGGCAAACCCAGGGTCCTGAGCTAGATATCATCATTCTTCTCTTTCTTGGTGATGCCTTTCTACTTCTCTCTCTCACAGGGGGGTAACTCGGGAATTTTTTTTTTTTTTTGGCTGGTGCAGCATAAGCCTCAGGCTTCCTTATACCATATGGCTAATAATAATAATAATAATAATAAGCTGCTGGTTACGTGTTAGTACTAGTTACCGCAAGACACATTTAGAAATCTTGTAGCGTCCATACCTCGCCGGGTACGAGCTGTTTTGGCTGCACGTGGAGGGCCAACATCATATTCGGTAGGTGGTCATAATGTTTTGGCTCATCGGTGTATATTTCGATTATAGCAAATTATTTGATTATATTGATTATCATTAGAATGATAAAAATAAAGGTAAACAAAATAAATAAATAAACGGCAGCCATTATCAATCCACTGGAGGATGGAAGCCTCCTCAACAATTCATGTTGAGGAAAATGGACCATAATTTGCCACGCTGGTCCAGTGCGGGTTGGCAGAGAGGCCCAGGAGGATTGGAATGATATAGTCGAATAATCAGTAGTGAGTAACTATGCATCCGCCAACTGTCCATCTTTGACGAAGTCTATTCGTTTCCCGATTGGCCCCAAATACTACTCCAAATGATATCGAATCATACATAATTCATGAGCTGCACCTTAATGTGTCCGTCACACTTCTTCAGAAAGCACCCCTGCATACATCGTTCAAAGTTGAGTGTGATGCACAGTACTTCAGCTCCATATCAACGACTGCTCTTTGGCCGTCTGGTTCACTACTCAGGCCATACTACAAACCTAAATCCAATATCACCCCACATCTAGCCATGGCTAATCCGCTATCCTACCAAGACCACTCCCAAGCGTGACTCCATAATAGACATTGCTATTCTCAGAAGCCCCAAATCCAGGAACCAGGGTCACACAATGATGAGCCCTATACATAACCTGATGACAAAACCTCTGATCAATCTCTGCAATACCGCGGCTCCAATGAAATCCACCCTTAGCTGATACCAACTATAACCAACCGTGCTAAAAACCTAACGAAGAAAATAAATCCTATCCTCGAATCAGCACTTCTGAAGGTCTCGTGTCAGCTTACACTCAAGATTTTTTATCAAAATGTTTGTAGTATTCGGAATAAGCTTGAGATACTTGAGCAGATACTCCTGTCCCAAATGGCTGATGTCATCTGCATGTCTGAAACCTGGCTGGAACCACAATAAGAATCAATTGCCTCCACCCAAGCTGCTGGTTACAAATCTTTCTTCACCTCCCGATCTCACACCTGTGGTGGGATGTTGCTGTTATCATAAATGCCAACAGACTTGAGTTCGTATATGTAGTCTCCACCAAATCCAATCTATTCGAAGCATTGATTGTAACGGTCAAGATGAACTCCTGCTTATTAGATCTCAGTGCAATATATATACCCCCAACACCCGATGCTCAGACAATGAATAATATTGCGTCCTGACTAATGAATATGCTCCACACATCTCCCATCCACCTCATCTGCGGAGATTTTAACTTACCACCAAGTCTCCAAAATCTTCATGAGTCACTTACGGCTAAGATTGCACCTAGTGGCCTCAGGGTCACAAATAAAGGCCCAACAGAGGTCTTCATCGCTTGGATCTCATATTATCCTCTGGTTCCTGTAGCGTCGATATTAAACCTTAAACTCACTTTGAATCCGATCATGAACCCATCGTAGTCCTATTGTAGCTCCCAACGCCCAACTTTAATGTCTCCCACAACGTGAAAAGGAAGATCATCATTTCTCCCACCTTCCTACAACCGAACAGATGCCTGTATGCAGCAAGATTAATTCCCTGGAGAGTTCTTGATCAGGAGATCCGGAACTGGCTCTAGACATATTAACTAGATGGTTGCACACTGTTACCATGTTCTCAGCAGCTAAACAGGTCAATATCTCTGCTAGAACTAATGCTTGGTGGTTTTCGGAGCTAAATTACAGTTTCAAGTGCAAACAGTCCCTCCATAAACAATGGAAACAGTCCGGTACAGCATATGACCGAATTCAGTACTCCAAAGCTAAAGCACTGTTTAACAGACTGAAGTCTCAAGCCATTAAAAAATATACTGACAAGACCTTATCCAAAGGCAAAGTGCCATATACCCATAACTCTGAACCAGGTTCCAACTTCAATCCAGTTGAATGGATCAACTATGTAGCCAGATTCCAAGACAAGACCATACAACCATATGATTACCAACCAGACCCCATTTCTGGTCCAGATGATGAGCTGTTTTCCATTCAAATAGATCGACAGCAGCTCCTTCAAGCCATCAACTCGCTGCGTCCGTCATGCACCGCTGGCTTCGTTAAATTCCCGCATTTCATCGTAAAGTGCCCCAGTCCATATATCCTTGATCCTCTGCTCTACTTGTTCAACTCCATCCTCTCTCATAGAGTGTTTCCTGCATCCTGGAGCAAATACGCTCTCGCCCCACTACATAAAGTTCAACTACCAAGCCAGCCGAAGCACTACAGAGCGATATCCACTGCATCCACCCTCTTAAAGCTACTGGAAAAAGTCCTTCTTCCGCATATAACACGCCATCTTCTTCCGCAACCATCAAAGCAACTCCATTATGTTCTCCCTAATAGCTAAACTGTCTCCAACCTTCTGGCAGTCCAAACGGCAATTCTAAATGCATTTGAGGTCAGATCAAAATTGCGGTTGTTTATGCCGATATCGAAGCTGCTTTTGATACCTCAACATTACAGCCCTTCTGAATCTCCTAACCAATTTCTTTCGGATCAAAGGTGACGTTTTCGCTTTTCTACACTCGCTCCTCTGGAATAGAACAGTGTACCTCACTCATCGCAACCTCTCCTATACCCGATCCATCAATGCAGGTGTGCCGCAAGGTGGCGTTTTATCGGGGTTACTTTTTACCGCCCTCCTTATTCCGTTTGTTTGTAACAGAGATGATGTTATATTACCTACGCCGACGATATAAAGTTCCTAAAGGAAATACCACCATCGGCCGACAGGGGAATGATCACATCGGAAATCTGTAATAAGATCACAGCTTTCTCTAGCCATCTCAACCATTTCGGTCTTAAACTGAATTTCCAAAAATCCGTTGTTATGGTTTTCTCTCTGAAGAAGTGTCCCACATTCGTACAACCCTCACTGGAGGGTGCAATTATTCCAAGTGTAACTAAACACAAAGATCTCGGTGTAACCTTCGACCCAAACCTTAGGTTAAACTCTCACATTGAATGTGTTCTACGCAAGATCAGCCGAATGCTCTGGATTGCCCGTCAACAACTTCTTCATAACACAGATGCAAAAACTACAATCAGATATGTGAAAACCGTTGTGTATCCTACTTTTCTGTATGCCTCTGAAATATGGGCCTCCGCGGTACCTTCTCTCATGAAGCCTCCTCGCCAGCGAATACTGGATACTAAAGTGGGCAACCCGCAAACATCGACTCCCTCCAACAGAGGACCACCAGCATGGCCGACCAACTTCAAATCCCACGACTGCCTCAAATAATCGGCATGAGGAGAACTGTGACAACAGTAAAAATGCTGGTTGGCAAAATCAACTCCCCTGACTTCTGGGATATATGTCAGTGGCATGTTCCACTTCCTTCCCTAAGAGCCACCCCTCTTCTTCAGCTACAACGGAACAGGCTGAAGGTCCGTGACAGATTCCTACCTGCTGGCCAAGTACTTCCTACAATACAAGCCCTGCTAATGATCGAAGTAGATCTCCAGAAATTCGCTTCGGATCGCAATTACAGGCCCTCATTGGTCGAACTTGTTCCCCTTTTGTTTGGCCCCTGATGTGGACTCATACCGATATCTCCACCAGCTATCTGCTTTGAGGCGCAGAACGGCACGTCGCAGGTACACCGACGAACTGTTTCACAAGATAATGCGAAACCAACAACTTAATGCACGCCTGTGAAATATTCTGACTTCTGTGAATATTCTGAAATATGTGCTTTGTACATATGAACGTGTACATACCTTGGTGTACTTGTCTGCCTCACAACTATGTATATACAGTACTCATATCTATTGAATGGTTAATGCTACGTTTTTAAGTTAATTTGATGTTATGTTATCTTTTTGTTATACTGTACATATTTTTATATTACCCTATAACATTGTCAAGCCCCTAGCCTCCTGGCTGTGGCGGGCAAATTATTGTATCTTTACTGTACAATAAAGATTTCTCTGTACTAATGATTCGAGTATGAAACCTCTCGATTACTAATCATTCGAGTATGAAACCTCTCGATTACTAATCATTCGCGTATGAAACCTCTCGATTACTAATCATTCGATTATGCCCATCACTAATGGTTACTAACATATGACATTAACTTGAGATTTCAGTGAAAAATATTCTACCAGAGGTTATTCCATTATGAGATTATTTGAAAACATTGTCTTCCAAAATACAGTAATTCTGTTTTTTTATTTTATTTATTGTACTATGCAGTTCCATCCAGCTTTCACGCCAACTTCGCAACCTATTTACGATGCTGCACCACTGAACAACGTTGATGCACAACTATCTCAGATAATTCTGAATTCAGATACATTCTGTTATAGTATTTGTGACATAACATAACTAGAAGTCTATAGACGTCCATAACACAAGAAGATGAAAAAGAAAAAACGAAAAGCCACGCGAAACGTTACAATAATAGTGAATACAATAAATATACTACAATAAATCACGAAATACAGAGCATATTCTGAGAAGGAAACTTATTTTTATTTATTTCTCTACGCATCATGCTGTATATATTACAACAGCTTGAATGTACCCCAATTTTCTCGTTTGCTGTCTGTTGCTACATCGCTTCTACAGCTTGAAGCGCTCGATCACCATAGCGACATTGACGTCATTCGCTCGGATTTTCGCTCGCGGCTGCTGTTTGGCGTGGCTAAATGGCGATGATCATCGAAGCAGAAAATCGAACGAAAAAAGAACAAGGCGTAGTCGGGGGCTGCGATTAAACCAGCAAAGCCCAAGTGTAAAAATTCAGACATAATAATTATTATTACACGTGTATACTAATTATTGAAATATTAGGACTCCAAAAGCCTCTTGCTGGGAGGTGGGGGGTTGTTAATAGACTATTAAATCTGAATATATTGGACACGTGGAGGTAATAAGGACCACTGGGAGGAAGGATGTACACGTATATAACAGAGCGGACGCCGCTTATTGTGAATTACTTCGGGACTCGAACCGATTGATAACAATAACCGAAGAAACAAGAATGAATGCAGCTTTCAGTGTTGGTTATTGATGCAGAGCACATAATAAAAAAACATTAAAATCAAGCAATACAAAATACCACCTTCGAGAGGAGGCCATCAATAAAAATTAAACTGTCATAATGTTTCTGGAAATCACACAAACCGTTAAAAAAAATAACACAGTCTATTAAAGTTCTACTGTAAAATAAAACAGTCAGTTGGTAGGTGTATAGATGGAGTACCGATACCAATAATCATACGAACTGTACGAAGCGAGTACAGCAGCCACGCAGCGTTTCGGAGTTCAAGAACAAATCGTGATGTTACCTAATCACTTCCACTGCACATGCGTAAACCGCGAGAAAGGTAGAAAAGTGATAACAACAAACAACGTTTTTTCTGTGTATTCGTATACGTCTGATCGGGACTTGAAAAGTAAATGAAGAATTCAATAAGCGGCAGACATGCAGTGTATTTACATTTTTAGTTTATACAGAAGATATTATAGTCGTATAACTATTGAGCTACAGAATTTCATTTAAAATATTAATTTACCCCTAGCCTTTCATGTTATGATGGGTCTCAATTGCCTCACTGTATTCTTTATGTATAGTAACTTACGTAGGACGGCACCTGAACGTCAGTTCAATCCGCCTTTATATACTGTGTTGATGGAAAGCCTGCCCAATGTCCGTCTACACCATGGGGAGGAGGGCCACAACTACGCATGTGGCGGACCTCGAATTCTTTATTATCCTTGAGTGCACAATGATTACTTAGTCCAGAGGCTTTCTTTCTTTTTTCTTTTTTTTTTTTTTTTAGACTAAGGACCAAAACAAATAAAGCTCTGAAGGTCCGGGGCCGCATGGGTCCTCGCAGACAGAAATAACAGTTCCTTACCATTAATTATGCATTTTTAAAAGTATGATTTAATTTTTGTTGATCAATTTATATTTGCAATTTAATTTTTATAAGTAATAATTAAATAATAAAATTCAACGCTATTATTACATGAGACTAATGATATTCTTATTACACAGTTGTCATAATATTGTTATAATCAAAATACTCGCTGATGTTTCCACACCACACGTACTTGTACACAAATACGTGTGGTGTGAAATACAGTAGTTTATGCTTGCTATATTTTATGCAACCTGCTTTTTAGTGGTTACAAAGAAGTCAAGTTTTTATGGACTTTGTTTAACAATTCCCATCGCCTTTCATATAGTAAATATCTGATGCAAAACAGTCTCCATTGATCCAATGCTCGAGTTGTTTCTATTTTGAAATTTGGAAACGACGTTGTGTTATACATTTCCTCAGTTAAGCCTACACAGCAAACTCACTCACTACTCATCAAATTCATTGCAGACTTACTTGCTTGAATATATATATACATATATTCCCTCTTGGATTCTTGTAGACAACAAATGATCCGTGTCATTAAGAAAAGTTGTTATGAATACCTAACGAAAGGTATATGCAAATGTCATAATTTTGAAAGCTAATGAACGATACGCCTCGAACACTTTTCCACCTCAACGTATGGCGAAAACTGAAGTTTACTGCCTGTGTACACATATATAAAAGTTCGCTTTTCATAAGAGATATAGCTGCTTTGTTATGCGACTTTTTTTTAAATTAAATACAAGTTGTCATTGGATTAGATCTTGCAAAGCTCACAGAAACGAATTAATGCAGATATTAATAAAAATTATGATAAGCCGTTGGAAGAAAAGCTGTGGAATAATATGCATTCTTGTTTGCATCTACCAATGAAAATGTACACAAGAGTTCATATACAAGTGTCTATATATATGTGTGTGTGAGAGAAGAAGAAAAAAGTACACTGCTGTCCAAAAGCTAAATTATAAATGAAATCTGAGATATCAATAAAATTATATATACTTGATGGAATCTGTCAAACCTTTTATGGAAAACTTTATGGAAATCCTTGAAGGAGGTTGACATGTCTTAGTTCGCCTCCTTAAAACATCCCAGGCATGCCCAATAGATCCGGAGATCTGGCTGGTCACTCCATGCGAAAAATATCCTCACTATAAAGGAATTCGTCGCCCAGCTGAGCCGTATGTGAAAGGACATTATTTCCCATGAAAACTAATTCGTGGCTTATGGTACCTCTGAAAAGCCTCCCTCATGTAGGGCTCAAGAAACTCGTCCCTATACCTTTGAGCAGCCAGGGTTCCTCTCTCAAAGATATTTGTGAGATCATTCATCGTGGTACCCGCCATGATCATCACCTCGAAAGTGATTCTTTTCTGTAATGTTAGAGGGATGGGAAAGTGTTCCGCGTTTTCTCTAGATGAGAATCACGCACCGAGAATCACTTTCAAGACTGACTCGACCAGATGCAAACTGGCCCAGGGGATCCGACGGCGATCGCCACTGGAATCAATAGCAAATTTGGGTCATAGACTAATATTCGTGACATGGTACGAAAGCTGTTGGGAACGACCAGGGCCGAAACCTGCCAGTCCGCCCATGATCTCGACTCATCTTTAAAGAGAACATTGGTCCATTGGTCTTAGCCATCAGAGACGGTGTTGTCTGCACCAAGTCAGAAGTTCTCTTCTGGCAAGGGGATGAGAGAATCATAAACTGTGGATTGTTTCGCATAGATTCCTCTTTCCTGAAACGTTCTGTATACGTTTCGTTTCAAACTGTTTTTTCTATGGTGGTCTCTGAGAGCTCGAAAGAGAGAACTGCCTGGGTGTCATCTCCCTATGGTGCCTCGCCGTTAGTGGGCAGATCGTGAATAGCATTTTGATCCAGGAATATAAAATGCCGTCACGGCTACGGCCAGGGACTGTTTTCATAACCTTAAAATAGCTATCCATGACTCGATAAGGCTTCGGCCATCTGAGCTTGCAACTGCCTTGGCATCTTCCTGTCAATCACGACTCAAAATTGTCCATACATCTTGAATTCTGAAAGAGTAGAAAATCGAATTAGATGCGTTCTCTACCGCGTTAGATTAGAATTGGATATTGTTACTGTAACACTCTTTTCTACCTGATTTGCATATTCCATAGCTTAAAATCATTTTTAACGCCATAATCGGATTTCATGTTAAATTGCATTGGGACGTGAAATTTCATAAAACTTTACACATAATTACTTTTACAAATTAAAAAAAAAAAAAAAAAAAGATTGTTACCTAATTTTTGGATATCAGTGTATACACCATTATTATTCCGGAATATTATGACGAAAGTACACTTATATCAATTTCCAAAATAAATAAATATTCTAACGCTATTAATAGTGGTTATTAAAAATATTAACAAATTATACTCTAACAGTAGGCGCTCACTCAGTCCATGTTATAGACCATCAGGGACTTTCTCGTCTGTCAAAAGGTAAACAGCTGATATTAGATATATATTTTTTCCAAATCGCCGATATTGTGTAACAGCAACAGCCTACACACAAAGACGAAGACAGACCACCCACACATACACTTTATATAGCTTTCCCGTGAGAGTCATTAAGAACTACCTTCAAATCTTTGAGCAGTTTGCATTTTATGCAACTTTCACTGCTGTGGTCTGTGCACTCATCAAGTTCTTGCATATGATAAACATAAAAAGATTGTAATGGCCAATAATATTTAATGAAGCATGGCTACAAATGTAAAGTGATACCTTCCTCAGTAACGAAACCAAAATCGATTCTTCTGCCCTAGGGATTATCTCATAAATTTCCCGGACTTACCATGTACACTCCCAGCTCTCTGATTTGTTCGAAACCAACATCTCATCCACCCACAGCCACCTACACAAAATCAATCATAAGGAAGTTTCGGATACCATTCTTCAATTCCGTCCCTTTCGTTCTGTGAGCGATCTTAAAAGAGCCACCTCCTCATTCTCTTCCACAAATTAATTTAAAACTGGATGATTAATCTCTCCCAAGTATGAATAAGCCGTAATCTGCCTACTTCCGCTTTCCATAATTCCTTTAAAAATAGCCTCAAGAATTAAAGGTCAAAGTGTAACTCAAGAAAGTGGACGAAGAGGAGCTGATTAATGAATAAACACGATGTTTGTCAGTCTTACACAATGCCATTTACGCTAGAAACAATACCCAAGAGCCATCGGAAAGTCAAAAGCCTTTCTTAAAATTCAAAATAACCGCTTCTTGTTTTCCAGACTTCAATATATTCTCAGTATTGTAAATTTAGACCAATTCGCATATGGCAGCCATTCACTCTTTTTGAATGACTGCACCGACGAATATGGTAGTTGGCACGTTACTTGGTTTTCTTTGCTTCCAGGACGAAGTCAACAAATTAGGGATGATGTCCGAGAATCGGGAGCTGAACAGATGGTAAGCATTGAGGAAAAAAATTCTGGAAAATGCTGAGCATAACTGGTTTTTTATTATATAATTAGTAACGTAGAAAAAATCACGAAGGAAAACTCACTTTAACCTTCTTTATTTGTATAGTAAGTGATGTGGTTCAAAGATCTATCAAATGATTTACCGTTAATGTAACATATGAGACAAATCTAAGAGCTAATGGACGACTTAATCAAGCTTGGTAAGGAACATTAGACATCGAAACTGCAAGGCTGACTTCCCGAATTTATTTCTATAGAAATTATTAGTGCTTGTCTTGTTTGCTCTTTCCGGATTCTTCATTGGGCAACGACCTTTTATTGAGAGAGAGAGAGAGAGAGAGAGAGAGAGAGAGAGAGAGAGAGAGAGAGAGAGAGAGAGAGAGAGTACGTACTGCTTCTCAGAAAATCCATTTTTAAATATAGCCTAAAGTCATCAGGCTTAGGATATGAACTAGATAGGACAAAAAAAAATCCAGAATATGCGCTTTCTGCTTTTATATATCCATTCGTTTAAAAGTAAAGATAGGGAGCGCATTACCGTAGTAATTATCTTATTACGTAATAAACGTTGTAACAGAATTAACGTCTGTCTTAAATAAAACAGCTGAACTTTAACTGACAGAAAAAATAAACATTCTAACAGACCATAGTAATCCTAAAATATCTCTCAGTGCACAGGGTGCCATTAAGTCAATTGTTGGATCGTAAAAACTAAGGTTAATACAGGTCACATAAACATCCAATCAGATGTTTCGAATTCTGTTTTGTTTTTCTTATAGAGTTTTTTTTTTTTTTTCTTCAGGATGCTGACAGAAGTCGGCACTCTTTGCGTCAAGTTAACAATAATATCGAAAACGATCTGTCACATGATCGAATCATGTGACCGCTTGTTGGCAGAATTCCATTGTTGAACAGGCGACCTGCTAAGATGGATGACATTGTGACATCTGTTGGTAGAGGAAGTCGTCGCCCTCTTAACTCCTATCAGATAACTTTGATTGTGGAGATGTTTACCATAGAAAATGAACTGTCACTACAATACTCCAATAACAAGTGACTGACGTGTTTCCTTGCATATCGAATGACCTGAGATCATCGAATAAGTACTCCTTCCGTAGTCTATATTTGTTTCACTTGTTTAAATTTGACACTTTTTCAAATCACCAATTACTGAAACTAGGAAAGAAGTTATCTTTCAATATTTCATATCATTACTTCACTGATGGCCTGCTCCCCCTCAAAGCCAGAAATCCAGAAGTTTCCACTGAAATGCAAATTTTACTGTTGAACTGAATTATTAAACTTTTTATCCTGTTTTAAATTATTATCAGCAGCTGACAGTAATCGTACACTTAAATTATGCCACAGATGGACTGATGCAATGACTGACTCTCTCCCCCCCCCCCTTGGTTACGTTGCGGGCACTTCCGTTTTCAAAGAATTCATTTATTTAAGAAAGAGAGAGAGAGAAGAATAACAAGTCGGCCACATTACTTGGTATTTATCATACTCTGGCTCACTTAATATCAGTGGCGAATTAGGGCGAGGCAGCTGAGAAGTGCCTCGGGTTCATACTTAACAGAGCCTCGAAGCTAGCCCAGATGGATAGAATGAGGAATAGAAACAGTTATTGTGCTAAAATCATTACTTTATTATTTTACTACAGTGAGGTTAGATGTTATAATAATCGTAGCAGCATAATTGTGGAAATGTATTTCACACTTCTCAAGGGGTTAAATCCTTATTTGGTGTCGTACATCCCAAATCAACTTGCTACTTGCTATTGTTCCTGTGCTCACGTCAGTGTCTTCTTCTCTTCAAAGAAATTTACGGCAATTTTCCTAGGAAATTTCTGCAGCATGAAGATATTTCTGTAGTGACGTGGCCCTCAAAGTCGTCGGACTTTAACCATTTAGCATATAGACGATGTCTTAGGGCAGTGGTTTACAAACTTTTAAGCGGGTCGATAACTTGGGCAGGGTGATGTAGGCCCTAAATTTATGAACGCATATTCAGTACAGTAAGATAGTCTCACAACCAGGTTCTACTGGAAAAAAAATTCTATCGAATTTCTTTTACAGTAGAACGCCGGTTAACCGCACTACCAGTTTTTATTCGAACTGAAGAGCCAGGACGGCCAATTCCAAGAAGTTTCTCTCTCAACTCAGAAAGCTTTCTCAGAAGGAAAGTTCATTTACACAGTTCTTTCTCTTCTGATTGTTAAAATAAGTTTACGCATTTACTGAATATATCAAACAAATAAATTTACAAAACGTTTGTGACATTCGGTCTGCGATCCACTGCTTGGAGACGAATTAAAACCGTACAATATTATGGATTGCTCTCCTGAAAGAATGACCTTAATATCTCCTGGATTCCTGAACAGGCTCATTGACAGAATTTAACCCCATCCCTTGTTTGTCTACTTTCTGGGTTGTTAGGGTATACTTATATCCTCTGCTGAGACCTCCGTAGCCGACTAGTCAGGAGCGGGAGTGCAGTAGCGCACGCTCTTTGAGTAGACCGGGGTTCAAGCCCCTGACTGCTAAATACGATCGATCTACCGACCAGCATGGCAGATTATGATCCATTTCCCTCAACATGAATTGTTGAGGAGGCTTCCACCATCCTGCAGTGGGTTGATAATAGCTGCAGTTTACCTTTTTATATCCTCTATTAATAAATGTTTACAGCCTCTTCTGCTGAATACCCGCTTTCAGTTACGCACAAGTTAATTTGCATATTTCAGAAATGGCATTATTTGCCCATAAGTTCCCACGCCTATTGCTGCAGTATAACATAATTTACTTCTATACCAAAATTCACTGGCTTTTGTTAATTATTCAGCAAATTACTGTATCCTGTACATCAATATCTTAACTTTTGTAATCAGTGTATATTTATTAAGTCATCCCTTTCTTTATTTTTACTCTTCTTCATATTATTTTTACAGTTTTATTATGTTGTGTATATGTTACATTTCTGTTACTTAATTCGTGCGATTTAAGTTTATAAACTGCATGTGCTTCTAACAGAATATCACTTATGACTACAAGATGATATACTGTTGATGAAATAATCTGGTGGACAAAACTTGAACTATGTTACTTTTCATATTAAATAGTCAGCTATTGTGCACATACACTTTAGAATAGGTACTGTTCCATAATTTGTAATCGTGTCTTTTAGTCATCCGAGTATAATACCTGGTATTCCTGGAATTTTTTTAATTATCCCGTTTAAAGATTAATCAGAGTCAATTAATCAAAAGCACCAGTATTAAAAGATGTCAGTATACTGGTAGAATAATTAATATGGAACCCCCCCAATGCAAAAAAAAAAATAATAAATAAATAAAATAAAATAAATTATGGGAGAATCAAAGGAATAAAACAGAGACAAATAAAAATTACAAAAACAAAACAAAACATTAATTATGACTGTATCAGCTAATAGTATCACATGGTGGAACGCTAACGATGTTGAAAAGGCAGCTAAAAAAAGTTACCAGTGAAGTTGCAAAGCACCCTACAAGTCTAGAAACACGCCCGGATCGTAACCATAGTAACAGGGGATCTTTTTTTTTTTGACAAGGAACGCCAAACTCTATCCCGGAAGCATCTCTAGAAAGGTACGGAAAGATCTGATAGGATGTTCCTTGTAGACTTATGATCTTTCCGACCAACAGCAGGCTCGGTGTTAACCCTCTCTGCCCAGAAATACCCCGCAGAAATTTCGGGAGGAGAGTAGGGTTAGCTACTGAGTGACACAACAGATGGGGTATATGCATTCAGACAAATAGACCGCGTTTGTAGACTCCCTTGGGATATTCGTGGGCTCTTTGCCAGTCATCCGGATTTGGTTTAATACAAAAACGAGAGAAGAAGGTGCTGACTATGGGGGTGCGCACAAAGCAATGACAGCAGCTTTTGCGAAAGATGGTCGATGACCTCTTTGAGGGTCAACATACTCGGAGATTTTAGGAATGCTGTGGTACGTTGGAAACTGCAAAACGATTTTCGGAAAACTCAAATTCGAGTATTTTAGAAACCACGAATTGTCAATCGCTTGAGTTGCTACATAACACTGTATATTAAAATTGCGTAAACACTGTTATTTTTCGAAATGTATCTGTAGTTTTTGGAAAGGGACTTCATTGGTGCCTACTTTATGGATATCAATAAACAGCAATCATCAACGTTGCAATGCCATTTCTCGTTATCTGCAGAAGACAACGTTTGTGAATTAATTTGGAGCATGATTTATAACGCAAGAGCATTTAACATTATTTTGTGATTCTACAACCTAACACACTCTGCACTTCCCTTTCAAACACCCTGATTGTGCTAATATGATGAGATAACTCACACTCTTCTTTAATAATTTGAAATTATAAAATGAAATAGTTAGTGAGCGAATCGTTACAATTGCAGTTTGGTTCCAGTTTAGTCTCAAAAGGAGAAAATTTTATGGGCTTCATTCACATCGTGCTCATGTTAATCGGTTTTGGATGATAGTTCTTTTTCTTCGGGGAAACTCAGGTTTTTCATCCATCAAATATCTAAGCCAATCATAGAATACATGCAACCTATGGACACAATACATCGACGGCTGATGTTCTTAGTTGCCTTGACGCAAAATTAAACAACAATAGGATGTAATACTCCAATATAAAACAATATAAGGAGAAAATTTTATGGGCTTCATTCACATCGTGCTCATGTTAATCGGTTTTGGATGATAGTTCTTTTTCTTCGGGGAAACTCAGGTTTTTCATCCATCAAATATCTAAGCCAATCATAGAATACATGCAACCTATGGACACAATACATCGACGGCTGATGTTCTTAGTTGCCTTGACGCAAAATTAAACAACAATAGGATGTAATACTCCAATATAAAATTTTAGTGATGTTGGAATAAAGTCGGCTAAGATATGCGAATATTGATGTGGCAACATTGTGACAACCACTTATCCTGTAGATAAAATAACAGTCTTTGTTTAATTGTTTTATGTAATAACTGTCGACATATCTATCTTTCTATGAATTGCCTATGAATCTTTTTCTTTCTTCTTTTTTTTTTTGACTTTTTGATACTTTACCCTCTCTAGATATATGTACGTTATGAAATAATTTCGCACGCATTCGAGTGAGCAAGTTAAAATGACACACAGAAGTCCAGAACTAACCTTCTACTGCTAGGGAGTTAAAAATAGCCACACACTTTGTTCCGTTATGGCTATTTTCAGTGTGGTTGTTATTTTAAGTTCAGAAATAATTCACCTACGTCCCCTAGCCGCCCTCTGACAATAGGGATTCACCGATGCTTGTAAAATAAACAGAAATAAAGACGGTTTTTATATTTAGACTTATACTTTAGCAGTAACTTTGAGCCTCTCCATCATAAGCCCGGATGGCCAAGGAATTTTTAAGATAAATAGTAAGGAACAGACAGACTTACTAATATTAAAAACTCTAGGAAAATATTTTAAGAATTTAGATCCGTTCTTACTACACCGAATTTGTACAAGTATAATAAGATATGCCTGGCTAGAAATATTTTTCAACCCGCCCATTCTTGTTAACGAAATCACCTTTTATGTACGTAATTGTTAATTTTATAATTAACAGATAATATCACTATTATTTAATATACATTAAATAATTAGTGATTTAATGTATTTTTAATTCAAACAAAATAGCTTTTAATAAGAAGTTGCATACTCTTCGTGAAGTTTCTTAAAGGCTGTTTTACAAATTATATAATACGGTTTTTTTTTGTTTTTTTTACTTTATGAATATCCTTCTTCCTTCCTTTCCTTATAACATATCGTAACAACAGGCTTTGATCTCCCATTATTATGTGCTCTACTAATACTCTAGTACTATTATTCTAATTCAAAGTCATATTGCTTCTTCCTTATACATTTATGAATGGGGAACTCCATTCCCATTCATAACAAATGGAACCCTCCATCGAATCTCGTTTCCATCCTTGCGGTACGCAATTTGTGAGTGGTCCCAATACAAAACCGAAAAGGGGTCTCCTATTTTATTTATTATTGTTATTATCAGCTTTCAAATGAAGCTACATTTCTCAGGAGGCGCATGTCGCATGATGTGAGAGAGAAACACAAAATGTCTATTTTGTGTAAATAATTATTAATTAATTAATAATTATAGTAATTAATTAATTATTATAATTAGTAAAATAGTTATTAGTAATATTAGTAAATACTTATTATAATTATTAATTATATAAATGGTGGAAATAATTATTATTTCTTTATTCGCCTTCAAATTAACTAGTTGTTGCATTTAGCGAAAGCTATTTTCGGTCAAAAGAACCTTGACTTTCTGATATAGGTGAGTACCTTTAGAATAAAAGAAAAAATGAAGGAGATCTATGACACCATCACTGAAAACAGCAAAAACAAAAAAAGGTAGAAACATCTGGACTTTTAAGAAGATTGACTGTTTATTCTTAAATCTCAACATAATCATCCATGTTACTGACAGACATACAAAGAGATATGAGCATTTCTTTCCGCTTCTTCGTGTAGTGTTTATATGAAGGGGGTCTTCCTAATTTCGCTACCCAAGGTCGCTGACGGCGAGGATTAGTTACAAGAAGGTGTTGGAGGATAGACTTGTGTGCCCGCTCATGAGCTGTGATACTATCCGTACCATCTGGTAATTGCCGGCGTAAGTATTTCCAATAATAAATAGTCGTGTAACTAAAGTTTCGAAATAGTTACTGGAATTACCCGGAGAAGAATTAAATATAACTGATGACATCATTAAAACCAGCCAACAACTCCTTACGTTCTGACATACCGCAATTGCTGATCAGCATATTAACACAAAGTTTTTGAGAATCATAATTAACTTTGTCGACTGCCAATTGTTCATCTCCGATTGGATAGCAGTCACAAGATTCTCCTTTCAGCAACCTGGTAACAAGTGGGTTTAATTACCATAGCAACGATAAAATGACAGAGAATTACGTCATTTAAAATTAATGTGTCATGAGAAAGAAATTCAATGTAGTTTTAAATATGGCAGTAAATTCAGCATAGCTGCACTTCTTTTATAAAAATCTCTCGCAACAGATCTGGCTCGCTTTTTTATCTACGAAAACTACTGCAAACTAAACCTTATTTCTGTGATTAACCTGCGCTATTTATTAATCTTCTCTTTATATAATAATTGAGAAAGTTATTGCCACTTGATAAAATACTGTGGCCATTTCGTATGTAACTGAAAAATTTTAACTGAGCTCCTGATAAAGTCTTCGAAGTACGTTAAGAGAGAGAGAGAGAGAGAGAGAGAGAGAGAGAGAGAGAGAGAGAGAGAGATGTGTGCTTTTTATTTATTTATTATTATTTTATTTTATTTTTTTTTTTTTTGCCAGGCCATAACAAGATAGTACGTCTGCACATTAATTTATCAGCCGTGCCCGTGTGGAGCCAAAATGTGGGCCGCGACATCATCTTTCACATTAAAACCACTGTAGGACGCCGAATTTTCGCTGCTAACATGGACAACACGGAAGAATCGATCCACTATTCGCTTCCTCCTCAAAAACACCAACGGCCTATACAATCAAGTTGGAATGGCTCCCGTATTTGATTATAAAAAACGGGTCACCTGTACGGTGAAGTTACTCATAGGCAAATTCTCAACTCCTAACACTCGAGGATCCCACATTCAGGTCTACGATACATCCTAAAACTGCACACCAAGCCCTGACCACAGCTGACCCAGCAATTATATCTGCCGAAATGATTTCCTCAGTAAGTATTATATGAAGATCTGCATAGATTTATTGCTGACACATCATATTCGAAGTCAATAGCTGTTGTTGTTGTTGTTGTGTAATGAGATTCTTGGAGCATCAGCGACTAAGGCTATATTGCTCCGTGTATACTGTCTATAAATTGTATGTGTTCTGTGGGCGATTTTCTGTTTGCTAGACGAAAAACTCGAGTTTTCGGGAGAAAAACCGTACTACCCTTGCCTGAAACCGACTAACTCAACCACTTTGTGAAAAAGGCCCATAAAAATTCCTCCCGTCATTAACGGAATTCGAACTCAGATCCTTTCCACCCGGTTGGAGGAGGACGGTGATTATACCATCCACAAGGGTCAACAGCCCCGCCACAGTCCCTCAATGAAAAGACATGGGAATATTCAGCCCGCTGCTCAAATTATTTAACTGATCGTTTAGATGTAAAAGCACTCAATAAACTGTCTAGATATAACGCCAGCAATCCGTATTTAGAGTATTCGTGTTCTTAATTTTAATGTTTCTTTTAATGACCTTCTCGGTAAATTTAATGTTAGTTCCTCTGCTTACCAATCCTATCCTGACGCTAAGAGACTCAGAATCTAGATATTTATTTCTTAAGTGTCAGAATCTTTTGCAAATACAATATCTTTTTGTCAATAGTAGAACAATAACAATATAACACGATGAATATGCCACATATTTTTCAATGGTACATCGCAAATGTATTTACCATTCTTGTACAAGTACAATATTTCCGGAAAATGGCACTTCGTGAGAAGAATTAGTTAAAAGATCTGCAAGCTCAGCATAATATGTCAGGAAGATTAATTCTCATTTATTTAACGGTCATCGTGTGGAGTACATCATCCGAAAGCGCTCTTTACATTTGCGGCAGCGAACTACATTTCTCCTAGCATTCTTTGCTACCGTCTGGTAGACTATGACGTCACCCGCATGACGACACACGCCATCACTATAAAGTAAGAAACGTGAGGAAGCATGAGGTAGATGCTTCAGTAAGCAGTCCATGTTACCTGGTGAGTTTCTTTGAATGATGTGAACATCATCTACGGGGGGTCAAAGGAGGAGAGAATCGTGGGCTAATTTAACGATTATTCGTGAAAACAAAAAGCCTAACTCAGGTTTAACCATGACACTCGCCGAGCTTTCGTCAGAGTCAAGTCAGAGGTCACCGGCAGCGGCAAATGTCAACGACTCCCGAGAGGCTCCGTTCTCCCGCAGTATAAGCGACAGTGGTTGCACTACCTTGGCAAAGAAGCACGAAACTCCCCTGCGTCGAAAGAGCGAAGGTCACAGAAACGACAATTCAGCCCAGGAGAATGTTTATGGTATCATCTGCAGGCCTTTTTGTGATAGAGGGTTTTCCGTGTCCACCAAACGACCGATTCAGTGCTGTCCGTCTCACAAAGAGAGTGTCAGCAGTCG
This sequence comes from Mastigoproctus giganteus, assembly GCF_048544385.1. Taxonomy (NCBI): domain Eukaryota; kingdom Metazoa; phylum Arthropoda; class Arachnida; order Uropygi; family Thelyphonidae; genus Mastigoproctus; species Mastigoproctus giganteus. Next base: position 55,126,510 of record NC_143581.1, on the reverse strand, counting down.
ATCTCCGGCGGTCACAGCTCAACAAGTTCATAAATCCTCGGGATCGGATGGTGTAGTGGATGGTGTTGGCAGGTCGCGATCAATTGGTACGATAAGGAGGCCTAACTCCGCTGACACCAGCACCCGTCGACACAGAAGGCGCGGAGCGAGCATTCCCAATGACATGGCAGTTGCCAAAACCCAACGCGATCCTTCAGCGGCAGGTTTATCGCTTCCGAACTCCGCTTACGTTCGTCTCCGCAACTTCACCGTCACTTCCAAAGGTGTAATAAATCGGGGAGACTCTTTCCGTTCCAGATTCAACTCCGTCCGAGCTTTCACCTCTGCTCCTTATCACCGTAATAGTTTTCCTCAAAGGGGAATGTCCGTGCGGGACTTTTCGAGTGGTCTGCACGCAGAGCTATTGTTACCGTTGGTGGTGGAGCCTTTGAGGGGTGTACAGCAGCAGCTAGAGACGGTTCGGTACACAGTTGTGGTGTTAGGAGCGCCGGATGTTGGGAAGTCGGCTCTCGTACGGCAGTTCATGACCTCCGAATACATCTGCGATTATGACAGTTCGCACGGTAAGTGAGGTAATCATTTATTAATCTTTAGAATCTGAACAGTGTGATAATACGCTCTTAAATCAGGCTCATATCTCGATTGTTTTAGAGCATATTATAGCTATAAATATTGCTTGGTCTTTTAGAGTGTTTACATTTGCTCCGCGATACTATAATAACTGTCAGTTTCATCTGTGTTCAGCGCGCCTCTCCTTGCTCATGCGCAACTTTCAATGTCAGGGGAGAAATAGAGGCAGAATAATAGAATGAAGGCGCTTAATTTTTTTTTTTTTTTTTTGGCTTTCAAATTATAGAGTAAACTTCGATACTGATAAAGCAGGATAAAATTTAGATCCGAGAGAGAGAGAGAGAGGATAGAAAGTTAAGAGGAGAGACTTTACTAAATAAATAGACTACCTTTTCAACATGTATGTAGTGGATATTAAATTTAAAAAAAAAAGTCCAAAGAAATTTCTACTACCCACTATGGGCTTTAATGACATCAGTAACCCTTTGCGGAACAATTTATACGAGCTTTTGGTATGTGTAGGTTGAAATATTGCTCCACTCCTCCTTCTGCAAGACTCTGGCTATTTCTCTGTTTGAACTAGGGTGTCTTGTTTCGAAACATCCCAAAGATGTTCAGTTGGATTCAGATCTAGCTCTGTGCTGAAGAACAGATTAATCGATTTATTCTCCTCACACCATGTTGTACAGATTTGAGTCTTTTAACACGGATTGTTTCATACCGATACAAATATGGCCCCTCCCTTAAAAGTTATCATAAGGCAGATACGGCCAAATTCTTCTGAAAATCTAGTGCACCAAATCCAAACCACGCAAAAAAAAAAAATCCTTTACCATCATAGTGCAGTACAGTCTCGATGAAACCGTTCTTTGGAAATGTGCATCATCCAGGTGTTCAGTTATCATTTGATAACTGAACTACGTAGCATCCATGGTTTTACACCACGATCTTCAATGCTCTCGTTCCCTGCACCAGGATAGCCGGTGACATGCATGCATGCTCTGAAACAGCATGGGCTCCTTAGCAGCTGCGCGACCATGATAAACCGTTTTGTGAAGTGTTTTTCTGATGGGTGTAGTTTCTATACTTATCCTAGTTCTGTGAAGTGTCTTTCGAGCCAATTCATTAAGGGTCCCTTCCGATTTCCTCTCACTATCCGTTTCAACTAGCGACGTGGTCTAGGGATCTTTTTCTAACAGCTAATTTTTGGTTTCTCAGTCTTTCTGCTATCTGACGAACGGATACAGCAGGTATGTGACAAACTATTATCGCGCCTTGTGAAGGAACGGATCCAGGTCTTTTTCTTAGCTCATTTCATTCCAGTTATATCACTGGATGTGCATTCATTCTATAGATCTCCAGGGGCTCACATGTGAGTATGAGCTTGGCAGCACACCCAGGGTCCTGAGCTGGATATCATCATTCTTCTTTTTCCTGATGATTCCTCTCGGGAATTTTTTTTTTTTTGGCTAGTGCAGCAAAAGCCTCAGGCTTCCTTGCACCATATGGCTAATAATAATAATAATAATAATAATAATAATAATAATAATAATAATAATCCTATTCTTAAGCGGTTCTACCTGCCACGTGACCTTTGTAATTAAAGATAATTTCTAATTTCCCAGTGTGAGATGCACAACACCTTTTGAAAGGTATATCTATTTAATACAGACCAATAATGAGAAAGAAAAAAAAAAAAAAACAGATAAATAACGGAGTGGATGAAACGACCTATATGTGTGGCACACACACACACACACACACACACACACACACACACACACACACACACACACACACACACACACACAAAGAAAAGCGAATGGAAGAATCAACGTTTAGATTCAAAATTCAGTAAACAGGATAAAAAATAAATAAATAAATAAATTAGCGAGTATATTGATTAGAGGGGGGGTTCCCGGTATCTGAGTCCCGCAGTTACGAGGATTTGAAAATTAAAGAATTAAAGCTTGCTTTCCCTTGAGAAAATTGACCAAGTATTTGAATATTTTTTGTGAGAACGATATTCTTCACGATCATGCAACAAATGTTAAGCGCGTAGTTAAAAACATAACTAAATACTACGACAATTTTATCTGAAAAAATACGACAAAAAAAATAAATCAAACACGAACAACTCTGGATTCATTCTTTATTCGTACAACTGAAAAATAGTGTAACATATAACAAAAAATGTCTAATAAAATAATTTTCTCATTTTTCAGTTCCTTCATCCATTTTTTACTATGTACAAGTACATAATAAACATTACTATATTTTTTATAATAAACATTACTATATTATATCGGTGTAGATACACCATATCTACTCATCCTTCACAACCAGTTGCACATGTATTGCACTACCTGGAACAAGTGACTCTTCACTTACAATACCAGGGTACCTGCCCAGCCACCGATGAAACGTAAACTAGCTTTGAAACGAGGTCGTCTGGGTGGTGGCGCCCGCCAAGAATAAGTAACAGTGGCCTTCTCTATTAGTGAAGCGTTACTTATTCGATGTAGTGCAATACATGGGCAACTCGTTGAGAAGGATGAGCACAATATAAGATACAGATGAAATAATGCTTTTCACACTACTATATTTACACCGATATTATACACATATAGAATCTTAAACTCTTAAAATATTATGCCTAGTTGCATTTAGTTTTATTTAAATAATAAACACTACGAAAATTGGTTTTCGTTTTAAGTGGAATTTTCTGGAATCAATTATCATCGGGTAACGAGGATCTCCTGTATTTTAATTATAGCGCTCTCCACCAACAAAAATCGTATATATTTTTCAGTGTACGTACATCGGTTCTTCCTATGCAGAGGTAAGAATGGTACCCAGTTTAGTGCGTTAAGCAAAAATAAATGACTGCATTCGGCACAGATGGAAATTGTCCCGTTACTTGTTTAAAAAGGTCAAAGTTCAAATCCCGCTTATGACACGAGGAATTTCTGGGAAGCCCTTCTTGCAGGTGGAGAAGGGGAAACCTTGCAAACGCAGGTACAGGGCCACTGGACTTTTTACAGTTTTCATCCCGCAAAAACGTGCTTGTGAACAGCCTGGTAGACGAGACCTACATTTACTCATGTATTTCAGCATATTTATCTTTATGCGTTCAGAGGGGGAATAACAAATAAAATTTTAAAAAATAAAAAGAAACTGGATGCCATATATACCCACACACACGATTCTACATATGGGGCTCCTCCGTAGCCAGGTGGGAAGGAGCTGCAGTGCGTAGTATCCGCTTCTTGATTAGACCGGGGTTCGAGCCCGTCACCACCAAATACGGAGGATGCGAAAAGGTCAGGGAATGACCACTGCATACCCCGGAGCAATATGGCCTTAGTTGCTAATGCTCCTCAAAAAACCAAATAACTAACTAACGATTCTACATAGTACAGCGCAGTAATATACATATTTTATAGACTAAACAAGACTTCATTTAAATGAAAAACTTCAGGATATATAAAGTAATTTAAATGAAATAAATTTTAATCAGATTAAAAATTATCGGTTATATCATTAAAAATATTTGTCATATTTCCCTAAAGACTAATTCAAAGATGTCACTGTGTTATGCGCATGCGCCATGATGATTTTCTCTCATGCTTAATATATTGTGTGAACCGTCAGGCTTTCCTCTAGTGACCCAGCTTTGTACAATGCTAACTTTATACTAAAAATTTGATTTTCCTATTATAATTAGCAAATACTTTCCCGATTTCTCTAGTTTTTGTATAACGTATTACGCAAATCGGTTATTTCAGGCTTATAAGACAGGATTTAATACGTGTTTTAATGATATAAAAATTCTCATTACTGTAATTACTTTATTTTTTCTTATTTACAGTTCTGTCTTATATACTTCTTTCTCTTTATAAATAGCATTTCCTGCTATCAAGCCTTTATTAGGTAATAAAGGCTTAACGAATACTGGATTGTTAAGACGGATTAATCCAAAAGCAGACTTTTTCTTTTCATCTTCTGTCTCTTATCTATTTTAATTTCTCACAGAATCTGAACACATCCTATCTTCTAAACTTCTCTTTGATTGTTATGATCCTTTGGATGTTTGGTAAAAGGAAGAATTCCTGTTAAATCTGTAACATTTTTTTCCCTAAATTATGTACATATGCAATCCGTACAAAGAAACTGGGCAGACATTTTCTTTATGCAGTGGTATTTATTACTGACGAATTAATTATCTGTCGATTTTGATAGATTTTAATCCTTCTTTAGCCTATGAACTGTCAAGGTTCTTAGATGCTGAATTACTTTCTCCAATAACTTTTGTCTAATCCCTTTTCCTTCCATCTGAGATTCCCATTTTATTCAAGTCCATCTGAATGCTGTCTTGCTATCTTCTAGGACCCCCCCCCTCTCCTCAGGTCTTATTCTTCCGAACGCGAATCCATTCTTTGCTCCTCTATCTTTCTCCTTTCTCTCTACGTGTCCCAACCATCTCAGTTTACAAGCTATCGGTTGCATTTGTCAACGACTATAATTATTTTCGTCACCTAAAATTTTTCAGAGTTACCCTACAAGAGACACAAAACTATTTGGTTTCTTCTGAATGTCAGCTTAGAGCGTATTTAATGTTTTTTGACTCAACATGTAAGCTATTTTTGTTTCTGTTATATCTTTTTAATGTACTCGTTGTTGGTATTTAACGTAAATTTATTTTGTAGTGTATCTACTAATAAAGGGTGGTATCATTATCATTAATGTGTCAATGGATTATATTATTCTAGGCCTCTAAATGCAGAGCAGTGGTTCTTAACCAAACGTGTGCTCTAGATCAATGGGGAAGGGGTAATGGAGCAAGAGGTGTGAGGATGGCCAACTTAAAAGCTTTACTCTAATAAACGTTTAATTATAATTTTTAAGTGGGAGATACAAAATATTCTAAACGCTTCAGATGGTGAATTAGGAGAATCGAAAGATTCTTAACCTGTGCTGTAGAAGATTAGGAAAAACAATGAGGTTTCCCTTTTGAGGTTAAGTCAGTCTCTTCATTGTCACGTTTTCTATACATTAGGGCCAGGGTTTTACAAAAATATTCAGCTATCAAAGATGCAGTTATAACAACGATCATGTAGGCTGGGATTTATAACCTATTCTGATAATTGATAATTATTGATTTATTCTGATAATTAAATAAATCAACAATTCTTTAGTGTGCGAAGAAAGTTATACTAGTAGTCAAAGCTATAGGCTCATGCAAAGGAAAAGTTCTGCTATCAAACACTTAAAATGATTACTTTAATTTATTCAGATATGCTTATGAATACAATAAGGAGGTAGTCTTTCAACTAATTATTCAAAGTATATACAGTGAAATAATATAGTTAAAGAATGTAAAATAAAGCTTTTACAATACAGTTGCTGGATACTACTAATCCTAGTAATAGAGAAACCCTTTTATTTGAAGATGACCAGACTATCATCAGCAACTCAAAGAATAATTTACAGAGAGCAGATTCATTAAATATAACATCAGGGAAATATGATTTGTTTTGAGAAGGACATTGCGGAATAATATCACAAAGATCTGAAATTTAAATTAGAATTATTCGGAAGTCATGATAAAATCTTTTACAAATTTTTGACCTTAGTCAATCCATATATATAACATAAAATGGAGCCATTTCTAAATTCTTTTAAAATTCCTTCATCAGATCTGTCCTCGCGTGTTCCTGACATATTGGTTACGACACCGTCCTTCAACTATATAATAAAACAAAATCAAACGACAATCATGGGAGCAGGGGACGTTTGGATTTGAAAATTTGCTACCGGGAATAACTACATGTATCACATTGAAAAGTGGACAGAAAGTTATCCAGTTTTCTATTGTGATAATTCTGGTCCAATAACAGAATTTAATAAGTAATTCAGAAACATCGCATTTTAATTTCGATATTAACTGAACTCAAAAGTTTGTAAAACTAGTGTATACAAATCCCCTTCCCCCCTCTCTCCCTCTCTCTCTCTCTCTTTCTTTCATTCTTCTTAGGTTGTTCAAGGTCGTGATTTCAAGGGATTTTTCCAGGTGGAGGGGAGAGAGAGAAGAAGAAAAGAGAAAGAACGAAAAGAGCAGAGAAGAAGAAAGAATAAGAGAGAGAGAAACAGTGAAGAAAAAAAGAAAGAAAGAAAGACAAAGGAAGAGAGGATGAAAGAATATGACAGAGAAGAAGAAGAAGAAGAAGAGATAGAGAGAGAGAGAGAGAGAGAGAGAGAGAGAGAGAGAGAGAGAGAGAGAGAGAGAGAGAGAGAGAGAGAGAGAGAGAGAGAGAGGGGGGGGGGATTTCAGCCTAATTTTAAAAATGTAAACTTATTAATCAAAATTGAGACTGATAAGTTTACTTTTTAAAATAAGAGCTCATTCCAGTGAATACTGGCAATACTGTAAAAATAACATCGTATAATTACAGTATTTTATCGTCCATATTCAAATACTTACTGCTAAGATGGTCACCTTAATATTGTCGAATTTCAAAATTTAAAAAAACAAATCGCAATTTCCTTCCTTGTTTTTCGGTTTGATCAATCAAATTTGACAAAAATGCCACGATTTTAAATGAGTATATATAACATAAAATGGAGGGATGAAATTCAAAATCACTATGATATTTCTGTAATTCAAACTGTCGGCATAAAAAATATCCTGTAATCAGATCACAAATGATAAAAAATAACCATAAAGGCTTCAGTCTTTCTTCTTCATTTGAAGTAAAAAAGCGAAGAAGAATTACAGTGACACAGAATCGAAACTTCTAAGAATGGTAAGCAGAGTGACAAGTCTGTAGGTGTTTACTTGCAGTTAGGCTGACATCTCGCCCACGTGTCTTACAGAATATTGCGTTAGAATGCTGGTAGTTAATCTTCAAGGGACGGTGAAGTAGTCATTCTACTCTGCAGAGGAAGTGTAGTACATCTATAATTGCAAGGGCGGATTCTAAGATATTGGCAAACATTTGCATCACTTACTCTTCTGCAATTACCAAATGTGAAAGGTTAATGAGAGCAATATGACAAATATTTAAGTTAACGGAAAGTTAATCACGAAAGACGATACTCTTTATAATTGATAGTAACTCTAGCCATCTGTACATTTTAAGCTTTAGTAAAAATAGTCAACATCTACTTTTGCCACGGAACATTACTCAGAGAACGAATTAAAGGAAAACAATAGTACCTTAAATATAAGGGTATATGGTTAAATGCAGCTTTAATATAACAAAATTAATGATATGTGGTTAAATACAACGTTAATCACTGCAGAGAAAATGCAATGAGGGATAAGAGATTAAAACGGTAAAATTTTTGTTACAAAGAGAATGAAAAGTCAAATTAATCGTTGTCACTAGGATTTAAAACTCAAAAAAAAAAAAAAAAAAATTAACCGCTTTACAGTATTCGTTACAAGTTGAACTGACTACTATTTTAAGAATTCTAACGTGTCAAAAAAATGTAATTGCAATTACACGATTTTCAGTTGATCAAACTAACTGCTGTTACAGTTCTTGTGAATTTAAGTCTCATTTTCCATAGAATTAGGCCAGTTCTTCTGGCATCATTCTTAGAGTTGACAGAGAGACACATGGAGAGAGTTTTTGTACGTCTTGCTTACGAAACCTGAAATCATTCACTATTTTAAGCGTAGGCGTATTACCTGAAATAATTCACTATTTTAAGAGTAGGCGTATAACAGTTCAGGAAAGAAACACGTAAAGACAACATTGTAGTTACCTGATATCTTTATCCAGAGAGTAGATAAAATCCTGTAGAGAATTAGTTGTATAATGTAGCCCCTGACCAGTGCAAACTACTCTTAAAATTCCCAAATCGGAAATCGGAGCTGCATACTAACAACCGTTGTGTGGGTGCACTGGTTGCTCCTGTAAATACAGGTTCGCTGCACAACTTGACAGTATCGCGGTGAAGTACACATGTTTGCACAGAAGTCGTCGTTACATCTGAGGATATTAAAGAAATAGAACGTGGGTGCTCTTCTTCGTCAATAGCGATCGTTTCAAGACTATTATTAGATCCGAATGGCCTTTAATAACACGTTTAAAATCGGAACCAGATAACAGGAACAACTAAAATTTGAGTTGAAAGATTATGAAAGATAAAGTACTGAAGCCTATAACAGCTACAAGGTGGTGTGTAATAGAGCCACAGAAAAGGTTCGACAGGCAAAGGCAGTTTATGAGAAATCACTAGCAAACAGAGCAAAGAGGGGGGATAAGGAATTCTTCACATATATAAATGCCAAGAAGAGCAGGACAAACCAGATCGGACCTTTACGTAAGGGAAAGGGGATAGTAATAAATACACCAGCTGCCGTTGCAGATGAACTCAACAGTTATTTTGCATCGATATTTACAAATGAAAAGCCTTTTGTGGCAATGGGAAATTGAGGGAGCAAAGTTAAAAAATATGTAATTAATGATATTGAAATTTCGCAAGATTATTTAATGAAAAAACTTTCAAGCCTACAGACTAGTAAGGCTCCTGGAGTTGATGGAATATACCCTATAATCTTGAGAGAGGCGGCAAGCGAGTGCATTGAACCACTGAGGCTGGTTATGCGAGCATCACTAGACTCTGGGGAGATTCCCTTGGATTGGAAAAGTGCAAATGTATCTCCCATACATAAGGGTGGCTCTAAAAGTGAAGTGGGAAATTATCGACCTGTCAGTCTGACTTCAGTAGTAGGGAAAATCATGGAGGCATTGATCAAGGGTGGAATTCAGGATCATTTGGATAGAATTGAAATTCTCAAGGATACTCAGCATGGTTTTGTAAAGGGAAAATCATGTTTAACAAATCTGGTTCGCTATTTCGAAAGGGTCACTCACGAGCTGGATTTAGGGAATAATTTCGACATTGTTTATTTAGATTTCAGCAAAGCTTTTGACTCAGTCCCACATGAGCGGTTGCTTTATAAGCTGGAACAGGTCGGAATCACTGGGAAAATCCTTAGATGGATAGAAGGATGGCTTCAGGGCAGGAGGCAGAGGGTTGTGATAAATGGCTATTCCTCAGATTGGGTTGATGTAAGAAGTGGGGTTCCCCAAGGATCAGTATTAGGACCACTGTTGTTTTTAATTTTCATAAACGACATTGATGAAGGGATAGAGGGCGTGATGTCTAAATTTGCAGATGATGTTAAAATTGGTAGAGTAGTTAATGATCACTGTCAAGCTGAGCTTCTTCAGAGAGACCTAGATAGACTTCAAGAATGGTCAGAAAAATGGCAGCTGTGCTTTAATCCAACAAAGTGTAAGGTATTACACCTGGGAAACAGTAATCCCAAAATAACTTATTCACTTGGTGGAGTTCAACTAAACCCAGTACTGGAGGAAAGGGACTTGGGTGTTACGATACGGTCAGACATGAAATTCTCTGAGCATTGTAAACAGGTTGCAAGGAAGGCCCATGGTGTCCTATCGATGATCTATCGAACTTTTGCAAGTAGAGATAGGGACGTGATAATCCCATTATATAAGGCCTATGTTAGACCACACTTGGAATACTGTGTTCAAGTATGGAGACCGCACCTAAAGAAAGACATCGAGCTTCTTGAAAGGGTGGAAAGAAGGGTAACTCGCCTGGTGAGATCGGCAAAAGGGCGTCCTTATGAAGAAAGACTTCGAATATGTGGGTTGCAGAGTTTGGAAACTAGACACCTTAGAGGAGATTTGATTGAGGTGTTTAAGGCTCTGAGAGGCATCAGTAAACTGAATGAGGACAAAATTTTCAAGATTATAAATGATGCTAGAACTAGGGGACATAAATTCAAGTTACGCGGGGAAATGTTTAGATTGGACTGCAGGAAGTTTTATTTTAGCCAGCGAGTTATAAATTACTGGAATAAGTTGCCTTCATGGGTGGTAGAGGCCGACAGTTTGGGGAAATTCAAAGGTCATCTGGATAGTACTTTCGGGTAAGGGAAGCGCATAGGATGATAGGATTAATTTCCTTTTTATTTAATTTTTAATTTCATTTTATTATTTTTATTTCTTTATTAATTATTATTATTTATTTATTTAATTTTTGTTTTTATCATTGTTTTGTTCGGATTTTTTTTTTTTTTTTTGGCTGGTGCAGCATAAGCCATAGGCTTTCTTGCACCATACGGCCGTTACTAATACTAATACTAATACTATGACGCAAGAGTCCGTTATTTATTATAGCAATAAATTACATTATAAGTAACATTGACATTGTTGTTGTAGGGTTTTAGGAGCATCATCAACTAAGGCCATATTGCTCCATATATATTGTCTGTAAACTGCATGTATTTTGTGGTCAATTTTCTGTTTGCTGGGTGAAAAACCCGAGTTGCCGGGAGCTACCCCTCTGCTGAGACCGACTAACTCAGCCACGTTGTAAGAAAGGCCCATAAAAATTCCCTAGGTCATCAACGGGACTCTAACTCAGGTCTTTTCCAGCCGGTGTGGGGAGGACGGCGATCCTACTAATTGTGCTATCCACGTGCGGACACACATCAGTGATGTGGTGCTTTAGCATTGCTGGCATCTTAGGCCTTCTGGGATTAAACAGCATGACTTCTGCATTTAATTGGACTTTGGTGAGTTTCAATAACGGAAGACAATCAGTTACTACTGTACACGACCCAAATGAATAACTTGTCCTACTTACTCGCCCTTTACACTAGATCTGTTTTCTCTGCTAATAACTCAGAAATGAGAGATTTGTCTTTAGAATAAGCATTATTAATGTTTGCTATTTCAGCATATCATTGACGAAGCTAAGAATAGTCTCTCTCTCTCTCTCTCTCTCTCTCTCTCTCTCTCTCTCTCTCTCTATATATATATATATATATATATATATATATATATATATATATATTATTATTATTATTATTAGTAAGTAATAAAAAATAAGATAAAATAGTAGAAAAAGCTAACATATTTTACCCCTCTATTTACTTATGGATTATATATATATATATATATATATATATATATATATATATATATATATATATGAGTAGGAAATGCAAGAAAAAGAGAAAATAAGAATTGCACCTGAATGCGCAAAGCTGAAAAGAGAGGATACAAAATATAATGATAAAATTATTAAAAGTAATTAATAAAAAATACAAAAAGTAAAAAAAAAAAAAAAAAAAGTAAAGTGCAGCCATTATCAACCCACTGCAGGATGGAAGCTTCCTCAACAATTCATGTTGAGGGAAATGGACCATAATCTACCACGCTGATCCAGTGCGGGTTGGCAGATCGACCATATTCAGCAGTCAGGGGCTTGAACCCCGGTCTACTCAAAGAGCGTGTGCTACTGCATTCCCGCTCCTGCCCACTCGGCTACGGAGGCCGTAAATACAAAAAGATGGAGAAGTAAATAACGCAAGCGTAATAGAAAGAAAGTAAGAAAGACAAGAGAATGAGAAATTAAAAGAAAATGAATGTTAAGAACTAAAAAAAAATTATATAGAATTAAAGGCTGAATTAATAAGCCAATCATATGTACATGAGCTGAAAAGGAAAGAAGAAATTAATCAATGTTAAATAATAGTGAGCCTCAAAATGAGGGTGGTAGGAAAGGTAAACAGGGAAAAAAAACCCTTTTGATGCAAACTAAATAAAATTGGTACATAGATCAGGTATTTCATCAGGGGACCACACCTTTTTTTGGTACATGATCAGGTGTAGTCCCCTGATGAAATACCTGATCTATATACCAATTTTATTTAGTTTGCATCAAAAGGTTTTTTTTCCCCCTATTTACCTTTCCTACCACCCTCATTTGGTGCTCGCTATTATTTAACATTAATTAATTTCTTATTTCCTTTTCAGCTCATGTACATATGACTGGCTTGTTAATTCAGCCTTTAATTCTATATAATTATATATACAAATTTTGTATATATTTTTTTTTTAGGTTCTTAACATTCTTTTTCTTTTAATTTCTCATTCTCTTCTCTTTCTTACTTTCCTTCTATTAGGCTCGGCACCTTGTGTTATTTACTTCTCCATCTTTTTGTATTTTTTATTAATTACTTTTAATTTTATCATTATATATATATATATATATATATATATATATATAGTGAAGTGAATGAAGTGCCATTTGCACTTCTTCAGCATTACCTGTTCGGTTTGCAGCAATTCCTTCAATCTGGTTATAATGGTTTTTAATTTTGTAAATCATAATTCTATTCTATTATATTTTACGAGTATTCTGTTCTCTGGCAAACGATAATGGCGCCCTTTTATGGAAGCAGCCAATACTAATGAGAAAGTAGAAAATTTAATAACTAACTCATTAAATGTATTTTTAGTACAGATGCAAAATTTCGTTCTTAGATAAACTTAATTAACAAAATAAAAATTCTAAAGGAAAATCGCTTGCACAGACGAGCAGAAAAACAGACGACGAACAAACTAGGCTTGTTATATAAAATCTAAAAATCAAACCGTTGAACAAATCCACTATAACAGACTTCCGAGATGGTCAAAGAAGTGGCAGCTATTTTTTAATACTGCTAAATGCAAAGTCTTGCACTCCTTGTCTTACATTGGTGGGGTCGAATTAAAAACAGTGAAGGAGGAAAGGGATCTGGTAGTTAAGAAGGTATACGGGCAGATAAGAAGTTTTCTGAGCAGTTTAAACGGGCAGCCAGGAAAGCCCATGGTGTCCTATCGATGATTTATTGGACGTTATCCTGTAGGGATAGGAAGGTCATAATCTCAGTGTATAAGGCGATTGTAAGACCCATTGGAATGCTGTGTTCAAGAAACCTCATCTGTAAAAAAGACATTGAGCTTCTTGAAAGGGTCCAAAGACGGGCAACTCGAATGGCTAGATCTGCAGAAGGACGACCATATCAGGAAAGACTCCGATTATATGGGCTACAGAGCTTGATAACCAGGCACCTCAGAAATGACCTGATGGATGTTTATGAGGTTCTGATAGAGATCAGTAAAATGAATGAAGGTGGAAGTCTTACTGTTATAAAGAATTGCAGAACGAGGGCTCATAAATTCAAATTACAGGGGTTGAGATTTAGATTAGATTACAGGAAGTTTTCTTTTAGCAAGCGAGTCGTTGATTGCTGGAACAAGTTGCCCTCGCAAGTGGTTGAGGCTGACAGTTTGAATAAATTCAAAGGTTAACTGGATAGTTACCGGTGTGTGACGAGGAAGCATGCAATTTGTATTTACTTATCTACTTGTTTTTTTGTTTTTTTTTGCCAGTGCAGATAAAGCCCGTGGCTTCCTTGTACTCTAGGGCGAATACTATTACTATATCCTTTTAAAATTACATTTTCAATTTTCTAATTTACTTTGTTAAAAACCTTTACTGTACTTGTTTATATATGCCCATTGCACTGAGTTATTTTAATTATTATTATTATTATTATTTAATTGGTTATGAATACATAATTTTAAATCAAAGGCTGTGTACATGGTCTTTTGACCTTGAGAAATAGTGCATATGGACCTCGGCCCTGGGCACAGCATAGAATGAAGCTGTTATTATATGTATGTATATGCAGACATATAATAACATATGTATGCTCGTTGGACTTTTAAAAACCGAATGAGATGCCATTTCATTTTGGAAAAAAAAAAGTTGCAAATATATGAAGAAATTTCGCATATTTTTTTTTATCGATAACTGGAAACAATTATCAAACGAAAGGTTTTGCATTTAATAACCATAATAAAGTGTGTAAATAACCTTATTTTTAACTTCACCTTTCTTTATAATTTCTTATTCAAATCTTTTTATTAATACCTTGTATAAATTTGTAGAAGAAAAATGCGCATTTCCGTGTTTGTCTTTCGATTTATTTATGCACAATGCTTTGTTACCAACCCCCCACCCCACCCCCATATATACTACTCGGGACTCCCTCCAGTCATTATCTGTCAGAGTAGAGGCAGAGAGATTATACACTAGATGATCAGGAAGCGTCCTAGAAAGTTACCAATAGGTTCGGTCCGTTGGATTATCCACCGTTTTGTAGTTGTACCCTGGAAATGTAAGGAAAAATTAGATCTCGCCATGATGCCTATCAAACCTCAAAAGACATCAGTCATACTACTTTATGGAGAGATGGGGGGGGGGTTGTCGGAGTTTTGCTCTGGATATTAAACGAATTCCACCACTTCAAGCCTCCAATAAGCAAAGTGGTGGTATTGCACCGGTTGATGAGAGTCATTTACCACCTGGACGCCACACCTCGATCCCCCCTTACGTTGGTTCACACCTGGGTGGTCATCTTCAGTATACGAGGTGCCGCATTTCAGGATAAGGTGCCATAATGCACATGGCGGTTATACCCAGGGTTACTAATAGTTCTACCATTGTGAAGATGCAATTAGAGGATTTGGTAGTTGTCGCAGAACGACCAGACTTCCGTGAAGTCTAGTTGTCGCAGAACGACCAGACTTCACGGAAATTCGGTCCACTTAACTCAAGTTTCGCCGGAATATCAGTTCCATCAACGTTTTAGACTCCCAGGTAGCAAGCCCCAGCTTGTCATACGTGAGAGAATGAGAATATACGCTAATGCGCCTAATAAACGGTGTAAAATATAAGGTGTCCAGTTCGTGCACTGATCACCTAAATAAATGAATCAACGCACTGAGGTGACATTTAAAAGAACGTTCAACTTCAACTGCAATTAACACCAAAAGTCTTATAAAAGAGCACGAATTTACTGATATGCAACAACATTAATTTAATGTACAAGGCGCGTACATTAAGTTACATACTTGAATCCGGCCGAATGATCTGACTATCCAGTTTGCATTATATATCTCTCTGACATGCAGGGGGGTGGGGGTGGATGGTCTAGAAACTGACCACTGCAGCAAGATCTAAAAACTCCTAACTACAGAACTTCTAAAAATTCCAGAACTCCTCTATAGCAGTCCAAGCACTATGAAGAAATAGACTAAAATATAAGTGAAAACTAAAATATAAAATATCCTGCAAACTGAGGTCCTAAAGAAAAAAAAAAGGCTGCACATTCGATATAAACTTTAAAAATGAACTAAGTCCAACATATTTTTATCTAAAAAATATTTCTTCATTGTTCAATGTTAATCAGGTTATTTGAAAACAGAAATTCTACTGATCGCAATGCTTAACCACAAATAAATTGCAGAATACAGAAGAAATAAAAAGTATACAATAATAATATCATGTGTAGTATTTAATGGATTAATGCAGTAATTATTTTTATTTCAGAAGACGACATTGAAAATACACTTAGCATAGTTCTAAATGGAGATGAGTCTGAATTAGAGTTTGTAGAGTACTGCCCTCTAGAGGAAAAAGTAAGCACTTCTTTATTAAAAAAAAAAAAAAAATATTCATACGCCTATTCCTACTAAAGTCCATGGGCAATGGGAATATGATTTCTATAACTGATTTTCAATATATGCTTATTACTGTTATTTATTTATGGTTTACTTTCTTTCTTTGAAATCATTTCATATATAAATATAATACAGTATATAGAAAGGTCTTCGCAAAAATTAGAATACACCGATTGACAGTTCCCATATGGTTCCTTAAAACGAAGTACACGTCATACACATGGCCCATCACTCCCTTTAGGTTCTCCAAGGAAAAAGAAAATATGCTCGAAGGCTTCCGCTGTTCGACCTTTGATATTTGTTCTTCTTCAAAGATAAATCCGACGAAACAAATTTTTCGGCTTCTTGACATATTTCGGCTCTTTTCGAGTTCCAACATGGCTCACGGCTTTACATTTTTTATCTCTTGTATGCGTGTAAGAAGGGGAAACATCTATTAATGACTACGAAGGATGACATCCATGCACGTGACCGATCTGATGACGTCATACGCGCATCTTTCCGCTCCAGTAGCCATAAACGTGGGATGACAGAATGAGGTTGCGTACACTTAATGAGTTAAGAGAGAGAGGTGGGTAATGAGCGACAGCAAATAATAAAAAAAGAGTAACTTTACCTTTTAGAAGAACAAAACAAACACCATTTAATCACGGCAGCATGGCATGCTCATATTTCTGTGTATATTAATTCTACGTATGTTACAGTATGTTAAACTATTTACCGACATGAATAATGTATACAATCTTAACCATCATGCCAAAATAAACTTTATAACTATATTTCCGAGAAAAAGTCCCTATCCTTTTTATTTCTTAAAGTTCATCAAACGATGTCTTCAAAAGTGACAACTCTGCAACCAATGCCTCTCCCCAATTGCAAACAAGACTATTTTTGAGCATGCCAAAGGATCTACTACGCAGGGATTAAGGTTTGGTATGTTGTTGACACATTCTTAGACAAAAAAAGTAGCCTTGAGATTTCAATTTCTCTTCTTCAATGAGAAATGGGCTAAATCTGTTTAGCTCGTTCTGCACTGATCTAAATTCCAAAACCGTGAGTTGTTTAGCAGAAAGGAAGAGGGAGGGGAGGGAACAAGGAAGAAAAACCTAAATGTCTTTAGGATTATTTTAAAGTCTTCTAATATTATTTCAAATGACTGACTTTATCAAAGGTTCGGTGTAATTACTGAGTACTTAATCGTCCACCAGCCTTCGCAAGAGTTTCGCAAATCTACAGTTGTACTAAATTGTACCATAAATGCACTATCCTCCAAAAAAGTACACGGGCACACGGAGGTTTCACACTGATGTCACTGCCACTCACTTCAATGCTGTGTCGAATGCTGTTTGGCCGCTAAGACATATTCCACCCTTTTGAGCATAATTTCAACCAGCGATAGTCTACAGCTAGTACAGACCTCCATTCCTCCTGCAGAATAGTGACCAGTTGAGGTATCGATGTGGGACCGATTGGTTTGGCCCTCACCCGACGTTCCAGTTTCATAGATGTTCCACAAAATTCAAATCGGCCTCTGCGCCGACCAGTACAACTTTTGTACATTCATATCCATGAACTATTCTCGAACAGCACCAGCGGTATAACAAACATGAATCTGCTCCAAAAAGCTGCCATATCACACAGAGCAAGGAATTTTCTAAAATGTCATGGTAGGTGTCAGCGTTCATCATTTCCCGCACAACTACCAAAAGCCCTAAGCCATACCAGGAGAAAAAGTCCCACGCCATAACTCCACCACTCCGAACTTCAGTGTTGACATAATGCACTCGGCGGAAGTCGTTCTCCAAGTATCCTCCACACCAGCCTGTCTTGTTGAAATAGACTGTAGCGAGATTCGTCACTCCACAAAGTCGACATCAACTGCTCTATAGACCAATTATAGCGTCTGTTGCGCCAAGGCGAGACCGTTGATTGCGATTAATGATGTTTGGCTCATGAGCGTCCTCTCTCCCATGAAAACCGAGGTTATGGAGCTCGGTACGTAGTGTGTTCGTACAGACTTCAACCTCTAATGACACTTTAAATTCCTGGTTGGTGTTTTATAGGAATGTCTAACGAGATTGTCGTACTGCTGTCACGCTTCCAATTCATGATAGTATCGATGACGTTCGACCGTAAATGGTGTAGATTGTTAGCAGTCGCATGAATCAACAAGCCAGCAATGTGACATCTGAAAATATCACTCTTTCGATATCAGTCACACAACGATCCGAGATCTCCTTAACAGAGCTGCACAATGTACCAGCAAGTACTTCCTGGTGATCGCGGTGGACTTCGCTGGGGCGTTCGACACCCTTTGGTGGCCGAGCGTCCTGGCAAGGCTTCGTGCTGTAGCTCTTCCACAAAATCTATTTGTCTGTGTAAAGTCCTATCTCAATAACAGGGAAGTGCAGATCCTTGCGCCCTTTTCCAGCCTATCGTGTGCAGTTCGCAGGGACTGCCCCCAGGGTTCTGTCCTGGGGCCGCTCCTGTGGAACTCTGTCCTCGATGACTTTCTCTGCAAGGACCTGGGGGAGGTTGAAGCCCAGGCCTTTGCCGATGATTTACTTCTAATCACAGCTGCTGATTCAAGAGTCAACCTTGAAAAACAAGCAAACGGAGCGCTGCAAATCCTACAGGATTGGGTTAAACTAAATAACCTAAAACTAGCACCGGAAAAGACCAACTCGATCCTCTTGAAAGGAAAACTAAACTTAAACAGGCCACCACAAATCAAAGTAGAAGGAATAACAGTAAAATTATCAAACGAGATAAAATACTTAGGAATTATCATTGACAGCAATCTCTCATTTAAACCGCACTTAAACTACCTCAGGAAGAAGATACGCATATACACAGCACTTATAGCAAGAATCACGCGCAAGGACTGGGGGCCAAATAAAAAGATCCTCTCCCTATATCACAAAACCCTCTACATCCCGGTAATTATGTACGGATCACCAGTATGGATGACGAAAACCAGCACAGTAACAAACAGGAAAATTCTTGAAACAATTCAGAGGAACATATTACTTACAATCACTAGAGCGAGTAGCACAGTTAGTACGGCGGCGCTCCAGATCATTGCAGGTGCACTACCCCTTGACATGGAAGTTGCTCGCGCGGGACTAATGTACTATCACAAAAAAGCGATCCCAATTACAACCTGTGACATAACCCTTGACGTGACAAGTGGCTGGAAGAGGGAGCAAAAAAAGGATAGATAAATCCCTAACAGAAACCTGGTAAAGAAAGCGGAATGAAACCACCAAAGGAGCAACAACCCATAAATTTCTTCCACGAGTGACAAAAATGCACCCGAAAGCCCCACCGTGGTTCTTCCCGGGCCTTAACACTACTAACGGGCCATGGCTCGTTTAAGGAAAAACTAAACATGCTAGGCATAACAGAAAATAGAAATAGTACTTGCGGAGAACCCGAATCATGGACCCATGTCATGCATGAATGTGAAAATTATGACGGCATAAAAGCGAGCCTCATTACAAACATCTAGTACAATCCAATTAACCAAGAATCTCGACTCCTGAATACACAAGAAGAGTTTGTAGCGTTTACTAACTTTGCAACTGAACTATTTACAAGAAGGAAAACAATTATTGCACTACAACCTGTCCAGCAGGAAGACAACAACACTCAATAGAAAAGTCTAAACTTAGAAAGAATGGATGAACCAGAACAAGGGAGAAACTGAAACAAACCAGAATCAAAGAAGAAAATTCAACAGTACAGAAAAACGCACCATTAGTGCCTAAAAGACTAATCAAAGTTGCTCACAGGAAAAGGAGAAAACAACTATCTTGAGGAAAACAACCCTAGACAAGACAAATTCTCGTCACACTTGCGAATTTCCTGAAAGAGACCAACGCTGAAGCGTCCCAGAGCTAGAGTAGAGCGCCATCTGGCTCTCAGATCCTGTGAAAAACGGGGGAGGGGTCATCTTCTTTATCGACCCCTTTGCTTCCTACTTCCCCCCTAGTCTTCTGTCTCCCCACCCAAAACTGTCATCTTACATAGCGATCAGCCCAACATCAAAATTTAAGACACACCAAAATTTATGCCCGACCTTTTAGGCCTTACAGACTTTCAGTGCAAACCCCAAACGATGTTTAAAATAAAACTAACTAAACTATGCTCACGACTTTTCCAATTTATTTTATTTATATATATATATATTTTTTTTAAATTATTATTTTATTATTATTTTTTATTTATTATTATTATTATTATTTATTTATTTATTATTACTATTATTTTATTTATTATTATTATTTTTTTTTAGGTCCTAGCCACTGAAATCTCAGGAAAGTAAGTGGGAGGACCTGCCAGAGTAAAATAGCCTCACTGGGTACACCCGGCCAGCCTCCTCGTGGCAGGGTGTGGAAACGTCAGGTCCCACTAGGGGCCTGGCAGCTAATAGGCCGGATGAACAAAGGGCACAACACATCACATAACACATGAACCATATATTTTT
The DNA here is from genome assembly GCF_048544385.1 of Mastigoproctus giganteus. Classification (NCBI taxonomy): domain Eukaryota; kingdom Metazoa; phylum Arthropoda; class Arachnida; order Uropygi; family Thelyphonidae; genus Mastigoproctus; species Mastigoproctus giganteus. The sequence continues at coordinate 55,106,044 of NC_143581.1, read as the reverse complement.
AAAAAAAGAAATCTCAGGCTTGCCCGAAACAGGAAATATGCGGAGATTGGGGAAACCCCAGGAGCCGTTAGACCCTCAACACACCTTATCTTACCTTATCAGTCACACACAGGAATCCCACCCCACCAAAGGAAAAAAATTGGAAAATGACCGCTCCGAAACCAGAAAGGAAAACACGCTCGCAATCCGAGCAAAAGGAGACAAATAAGTAGCTGCCACAGAGAATGACACTACAGAGGAAAAACGGGATGCCAACGACGCACCAAAAAATGCAGAGCCCCCTCACACACACACATGGACCCTACGCTGCCCGAGGGTCCTGTTCTGGACCAGATGCTGGCCCTCCGGGTGCAGCTCGAAAACAAGCTGAAGGAATCCTCTAGCAGAATAACCACTGCCCTCAGAGCAGAAATCGTGACCAGCTGGAAACAATTCTACAGAAGGTCCACGTAGAAGCGGTAACAAATAAGGCCAAATTGGAGGCCTATATGGAATGTGGGGCAAAACAAATGCCACAGCGGGCACCCACTTACGCAGAAACGCTGAGGAAACCTACAAATGTACAGACCAAAAGTCAACCGGTCCAAAGAAAAACCCTTCTGCCCACACCCAACATAGTGGTTGTACGACCAGTAGGGAATGAAAAATCCACCAGTGAGGAAATAAAGAAAAAAAGTCCCATAGAACTTGAAAGAGGACTTCGGCGCAACTAGAATTAAAGCTATCCGAAAAACCAGGAATACTGGAATAGTTATTGAAACGGCAACCAAAGAAGAAGCACAGGAGATAATAACAAACCACAAGATCTTCACCCTAGGCCTTATCGCGGAGGTCCCCAAAAGAAAAGGTCCATCTGTAATCATTTTTGATATTGACCAGGACATGACATCTGAAAGTCTAAGGGAAGAGATATACAGGAGAAACCTCCGAAACGAATTACCTGACAACGATGAAAAACAGCTGATTATACCCAAGTGCAAAACAAAATCTAGAAATAGTGGAAACAGCAACTGGGTGGCAGAGCTGGCCCCTGAAGCATGGCAAATCCTACGAATGCAAAACACTATATACATAGAGTGGAGCAGTCATAGATTTAGAGAATGTGTGGATGTACCAAGGTGCTTCCGATGCTGCAAGTATGGCCACACAACACACACCTGCGCCCAAAAAGAAGCAACGTGTGGCCACTGCTCTGAAATGAGCCACAATTACAACAGCTGCTCAAATGAAGAAAAAGATCCCATATGCACCAACTGCAAATTCTACAGGTTAGATCATGCCCATTCCACACGCGACACAAACTGCCCAACCTACCAGAACGCTAAGAGTTCATACCAGTCACGAATCAATTATGGGGATACACCATTATTATTATTATTATTATTTTAGGGTTGCTCGTAATTAAATACCTTAACCCGTATTTGTGTCTGTAAATTGCGTATGTTCTATGGTTGATTTGCCTGTTTTGCTGGACGAAAAAAACCCCAGTTACTGGGGAGAAAAACCTTGCTATCTACGCCTGAGACCAACTAACTCAGCCACGGAGTGAAAAAAGCCCATTAAAGTTCCTCGCGTCATCGACGGGATTCGAACCCAGGCCTTTTCCACTGTGCTACCGCGCAGACTGGGGATACACCATAAGGAAAAAAAAAAATTTAATAACGGAATCCTAGTTGTGCTCTAAATAAACGCGCAGCGGGCCAGAGCAGTTGCTGACCAAGTACGGCAAAACGCTGATGAGGCTAACGCAGATGTTATCCTGATACAGGAGCCCTACACTCACACAGGGGCTACCCGCTCCGATATAAAATTGTACAATGTAACGAAGACACGCCGCGGGCGGCAGTGGTAGTATGGAACTCGGAGATAACCACGACAAAAATACCACAACTCTGCACGCCATGGACAGCATGTGCCCATATTATTAGCTCTGTTGGCATATACAGGCTGATAACATGGGCATAATATGCCCATATTATCAGCCTGTATATGATCTCGCTGTATAGCAGACCCGGAATAGAAATAGATTTCGCTATCACTTACCTACAAACGGTGCAAGAAACCCTAGCAGGACAGAGTCGTAATCGGCGCCGATGTAAACTGCTGCTCCCCTGTCTGGCACAGCACTACACCGGACCAACGAGGTACCAGGAATGGACAGAGGCTTGAGGAGTTACTAGCAAATTCTATCTTCACTGTAGAGAATCAACCCTTCAATCTACCGACATACTGCAACACCCTATGGGAATGAACCATAGACATCATTCTAACCACAAGAAACATAGAAGCTCATGTGACCAATTGGACTGTGCAAAACGCCCGGACCACATCGGATCACCGCACAATCACCTTCAATATCAAGAGAACGATGGCAAGACCAACAAATGGCAAATACATGGTAAGCAGGTTCACCATCAAAAAGGCAAACTAGGAGCTCTTTCGAGAACAACTGATCCGCAAAGCACAAGCACAGGAGGATGTGACCGGACGGGAGAGTGACGAGATGGAAAACGTGGAAAGGATGCAGCAGAAATTCACCCACATTATAACCACTGCAGCGGAAATGGCGATGAAAAGTAAGACACCCTCCGTAGGTGCCATGCCGTGGTGGGCCCCGGAGTTACAAAGACTACGAAAGCATGTCCAAATAAAGAGAAAAGAATATCAGAAGGCGCGGAGAACCTGGCCACCGGCCGATGTAGCCTATTTGAGACATCAATACCAACAACTACGCAATGCCTACACTGAAAAAATAAAGAAAAATAAGAAAGCCTCCTGGGAGCGACTAGTCTCTGCGACCGGAAATGAGTACCCCTGGGGGTGGTATACAAAATAACCACAAATAAGCTCCCCAGGGGGGGAAATAACAACGGAAACAAAAACGCCTCAAGGATCCCTCACTACAACATGGGATGATTCAATTAATAACATTCTCAATATAATTATTCTAGAACCCCCAGACATCCTCAGTGACAAGCAGGAAGAAATCTTCCAAGCGAACGAGGCATACACATCGCAACAAATGGAGCCGCTCTTCACCATGGAGGAGCTACAAAATGCTGAGGCACAGGTGCGAAATAGGAAATGCCTGAGACCGGACCTCCTGGAGCCGGAGCTGATCAAAAAGGCTGTGGAACACATACCTGGCCTCCTGTTCAAACTATTAAACTGCTGCCTGCAAGCGGGGAAATTTCCGACCTCCTGGTAAACTGCAAATCTGAAACTCATCCTGAAGAATCCTAACAAGCCACCAGAACAGCGGGATTCCTACTGACCGATAGCTTTACTGACTACCCTGAGTAAACTATACGAAAGGCTGTTGCATAAAAGAATTATGATCCACTACAAAGCCACACACCTAGAATCACCAAAACAATATGGATTCAAACCGAGATTATCAACCATAGAAGCAGTCCAAAACCTTATATTCAAAGCAACCCAATGCCACAGGAAGTACTTCCTAGTCATCGCAGTGGATTTCGCTGGGGCGTTCGACACCCTGTGGTGGTTGAGCGTCCTCGGCCAGGTCCAGGAAGCAACGCTCCCAACAAACCTTTACAAGTGTATAAAGGATTACCTAACTGCCCGAAGAATTGAGGTGGTAACACCTTTTCGATAAGTATCTCAATGGGTTCGCATCGGCTGTCTCCAGGGCTCGGTCCTGGGGCCGCTCCTGTGGAACATTGTCTTTGACGACTTCCTGACTCAGGACTTGGGAGAAGTGAACTGTCAGGCCTTTGCTGACCATTTGGTCCTGATGGTGGAGGCAGATCCCAGATCGGGCCTGGAGACTCATGCAAACCAGGCAATACAGTTTACAGGATTGGGCAAAGCTACACACGTTGAAGATCTTACCCATGAAGACCAAGTCTGTTCTACTGAAAGGGGTGCTCAAAATCCACAGACCACCGCAAAGAAAGATAGCAAGAGCAACCATCAAACTTGCGAAACAAATATGATACTTAGGAATTACAATCGACAGTGATTTATCCTTCACCCCTCACATCATCCACCTGAAAGAAAAACTAGGGAATTACGCAGCATTAATAGCAATTGTCTCACGCAGGGACTGGGGATTAAACAGAAAAACCCTGTCCCCGTACTACAAAGCAATTTTTATCCCAGCCATTACCTACGGATCCCGATATGGTACAAAAAAAGAAAGCAGGAACAGTAGTAAATAAAAGACACCTGGACACGATTCAGTGTAGCATTATGCTCATCATCTCTCGTGCATGCAGAACAGTGCGCACAGCGAGTCACCTCCAGGAGTCCTCCCACTGGACCTGGAGGTGACTCGCTAAGGGCTGATGTATCACCTGTCTAAGGGAACACCCACTACAATCTATGGACTCACCCTAGAAAGAACCAAACAACAACCACAAAGCAGAAAAGCATAGAATCGTGGCTCACCTGCTACAGCTGTGGCAGACAGATGGACAGCATCAAACAAAGGAGAAGTGACGAAGAAATTCATACCACTGGTTGCCAAGATGTATCCAAAAGTCCTCCCCCCGTGCTTTAACCTGGGATTAAATGCAACCTACTTACTAACGGACCATGGCCCATTCAAGGCAAAATTGAACACGTTGGGCATAATGGAGGAGCTAACTTGCACCTGCGATGAGCCTGAAACATGGCATCATATAATGCACGACTGTGAGTACTATAAGGAACATAGAAGCGTGCTAATAACTAAAATACAGTGCATACCAAAAAACCAAGAACACCATCGCTTGGACACAGAAGATGACTATGCAGCTTTCAGCCGGTTTGCACGAGAAGTCTTCGACCGAAGAAGAACGGAAATTGCCATCCACAATGAATAAAAGGAAAATGTATACTCGAAGCAAATCGACCACCCCCACAAGACTGCAAAGAGCAAGAGGAAATCAAAATAAATGCAGGAACTACCTGCGGTACGCCATATGGCGGTCTGAATAGGGCTCCCTAATCCTATTCACCTTTAATTTCCAATCCCCTGGCAGGAGGAGACGGTTTCCTGTTCCCTCCCTCCCCTGCCACTCCCCGTTTCTGTACTCCTGGTGGGGCATGGGCCTGCCCGCTCCACTGCTTTTGGGGACACCTACTCTATTGTCCCAATACTTCTGACTCCCCCCCTGGTCTTCAGTCTCCCTCCCATACTCTGTCTATACACCAGCGCATGTCCCACACAATGTCAAAAATTAAAACATGTCCAAATTCAAATCACGCACGCAAAACTCTTTCGGCTTAAACTTTTTTCAGCGATTATTCCCCCAAATTTTTATTTTTTATTTATTTTTTTTAAAGACCCTAGCCACTGAAATCTCAGGAAACTAGGTGGCAGGGCCTGCCAGAGTAAAATATCAACTACTAGGTACCTGGTAGTTGCCTCCACGAGGCTAAGTGTGGGCAACGTTGGACCCCAGCAGGGAGTCTAGTGGCTAAATGGTCAGAAGAACAATGATACACAACACTACACTTTCAAAATCCATACACTTTTAAATCTCTGGCCTTTACTGTGAACTGTTACAACCACAATGAAAGCAACGCGGAGATGGGGGAAACCCCTGGTGGCGTTAGACACGAACACACTTTACACTCTTTATCAGTCACACAACCCACTACCCACACACTTTTAAATCTCTGGCTTGACAGTGTTCTGTTTCCGATACAATGTGCATACGCGGCGATGGAAGAAACCCCAGGTGCCGTTTGACCCGAATATACCTTATACCTTATCAGTCAGTTCGGCTTTACGTGTCATAAAGAGAACAACTAACTTGTGAGGAAACAGTTTAGAGAAAATGAAGATATTAAACAGCATCTTTTTCGAATAGAAGATCAGCAATGTAAATTCTACCACTTGCTTCTCGAACTAAAGACTATGGTTGAAAGCCATCCGGTGCCTCAGGCTTCTGCAGTTCCAGTCCTCAGGCCAGATGCTGAAGAATTTGTTCCAGAAAAAACAGCTGCGCGATCCCAAAAATCAAGCTCTAGCTCTCTTTCTGTCCGAGAACACAATCGTGCTTCCTCGCAACGTCTTGACACAGGCAGACAACCGATATCCACCACTATTAGTAATCAACAAAAACCGAGCAATTTGTATGTGCACTGTCAAAATGATCGCTCTGAGCATTATCCTGAACTGCCTTCTCATAATGGCTTGCCCACAAACTCCTCAAGTTTTAAGTTTCCCCGCAGAAACAACAGATATGCAAGCATAATAGGAACAAGAAATATGCAGTCTTGTATTAAAATTAGAAACAGAAAGAGTTCGACGCTTAGAAGTAGTAACATTTTTTAGCAGGCTAGACCCCAATACTACTTCCCAGCAGATGGACCAGCTACTATTAGAGCTAGAAATTCCAGGTAGAGCGTTCAAAATAAGAACGAAACATCCCACATATTCATCATTTAGAATTGAGCTAAAGAATTGTGACCTACAACATTATCTAAATCCTGATATCTGGCCAAATGGTCTACTCGTCATGCCATTTTATGGAGCTATTGGAGGATCGGTCAACAACTCTAGTGAAAAGGTACCAACTAATTCTCAATCTGCTGAATTCTCTGCATAGCTAGAGAATAATATTCCTAATTCTCATCCTAATCCATCATTTAACTTGCCACCTAATACATCTGTTTGCAAACATCCTTCTAACACAAATGCCCATCTCAGCATTTTTCTTCAAAATGTAAGAAGCATAAAAAATAAACTGTCTGCGCTTATTTCATTAATGGTTGAAGAATAGCATGACATCATATGTTTAGTTGAAACGTGGATGCAGGAATCTTTACAAGATGTTTTCCTACTGCCGAAGAATCTCAGCTACACGCCATTCATGACATCAAGAATTAATCGTAGAGGTGGTGGGACAGCAATAATTTTAAAATCCAATTTTAAAGTTTTGAACACATACAACTCTAATACTTTCAACTTTGAAGGAATTTCCCTACTAATCCAAGTTAAGGATTCTCTGCTTCAAATTTATAATATTTATATTCCGCCTGGACCTACTGATGATATCATTAATGAAGTAATAACCTGGATCACTACTGCCTCAAACTAACATCATTATAATAGGCGACTTTGATCTTCCCCTCCCCAAATATAATTTACAAATGAAGCTGCTGTCCGACTCATTTTTAGTTTTAGGAGCTAAAAAAATCAACGTCCCTGTTACAAAAGGTAATCAAGCGCTTGATCTTTTATATTCTAACTTTCCACTGCATGAAAAACTCAGCAGGAACATTACATTTAAATCTGACCACAAAAGTATAGAACTGCAAGCAATAATTTGCTGCGGGAATCCTCGCCCCCCTCTGGAAATCACTAAAAGAATATCATCAATTAAATTCCTTCAGAAATAAAAGTTTTTGCAGCTCTTAAAATACTACCCATGGGATTCTCTCAAAAATATTCCTATACAGGACGCCACCTTTCTTCTTATAAAATGGCTGAATCAACTGAAAACAGAGTCGGCATCCAAACTTGTTAGAATATCTTCTCACTCCAAACCTTGGTTCAAATCCCACCTGAAACCATACTTTAAAAGTAAGCAAAAATACCACAGACAGTGGAAGAAATACTGCACTTCATCAGCACACAGAAAATATAAAAAGAGCAGGGCTTTATTTCAACTCAAAAAAATTCAGTCACACAAAAATTATGTTATGTCCCCGCTAAAGCACAACAAAAGAGCACTTTCTACAAAAACAACAGCTACCTTACAGCTTGAACTAATTTTTGAATGGATAAGATGCAATATTGAAACAAGCAGATCTGACATTTTCACTGAAGGTATACAAAACAGATTTATAGCATTTAATTCTTATGAACAAGCAGACAAAGTGCAACATGATGTGTTTCCGGATCAAGCCCTGCTGATTAACCAACTATGTGAACAAGAATACAGTTCAGTGTGCAGTTAACCAAATACGCCCTGATAGTAGTGAAGGTAATGACGGCATCCCTGGTTTTATTATTAGATTGTCCAGCGTATACATTATTGATTCGTTAGTGCATATCATTTCCAGGTGCATCTGCCAGCCATTCCTTCCAAGACAGTGGAAAACTTTCAGGATTACGCTGATTCCTAAAAAAGCTTGCAGAAATAACCATCCCGGCCATCGACCAATTGCTGTTTCGTCAATCATTACTAAAATTATTCAAAAAATCATGCTCCCATATCTTCAACACGCAATCTTCGCTAATACACCTGTCAATATGCATTTTGGTCCTAGAGAGCGCTCCACAACAACAAGCCTAGCTGACACCATTGTACGCATCCAAACTGCGTTTCAAGATAAGCTTCAATACAGCCTAAATCGCAGACTTCTCCTCTTCCCCACTAGTACTGACAATATTCTCGTCACAACCTCAACAGGCATTCCCCAAGGAGCCGTTCTCTCCAGTACTATATTTTCATCATCTCTTCAACGACTTCTACAAGAAAATCCAAATCTACTGGCATACGCCGATGATTTAAAGTTATTTATAATCTCCAAAGCCAGTGATGATATTCGCAAAGTTATCAATGATGCGAATTCACAGATTTGTGAAATCATCAAGTACCTGAAAGATCTCAATCTGAATATAAATGCAAGCAAATCTGCTGAAATTACTTATTCCCTTCAGAAACAACCCAACCACATAGAAATAAAAATTGCAGATGTTCCACTCCCAAATGTTCATGCTCACAAAGACCTTGGAGTTGTTTTGATAAAAATCTCTCCTTTAATGCCCACTATTTATATGTTGTTCAAAAAATTCAAAAAGCAAAATGGTTAATCAAACAAGAAACAGCAGCGATTCAAGACAGAAAAACAGTCATTAAGCATGTTCAAAGATGCATCTTTCCCATTCTGTCCTATGCTTCCGAAATCTGGTCTGGTGCTCCTCAAGTAACCGTCAAGAAATTCCTTGCCATAGAATATTGGGTTCTTAGATGGCTCAATAGTAAGCTTCGTTTTCCCCGTACAATATCCAGGCAATAGCTTTATAAAAACCTAAAAACAAAGCCACTGCAACAGATGATCAACGAGTCTGGAGTCATGCTTCTTGCAAAGTTAATCACCTCTGCATGCGATTCACCAAACTTAGCCAATATAATAGCTATCCCCAACAGGGAAAATTCAAGAAACCAGCAATTCAAATCCAACCTCTCCAGGCTCAAACAAATGGACAGAATGTTCCCCAATGCATTTCTTCACCTCATAAATCATCACAACATTGATTGCAACAGGTTAATCAACTCTGAAGCCTACAGGAGTCAGATCTCCGATGAAATGAAGAAAAATAATCCAACCCAGTAATTGCAACTGAAAGCCAAATGTCCTATTCTGCATTTTTTTTTTTAAATTCATAACTAAAATTCCTAGCCATAAAATCTGCTATATACATATACTTGATTATTTTATGACATTTCCTTTGTATTTTTACCTGCCCCTAGCCATGTGCTGTGATAGGCTTGCTGTATTTGCAATAAATGAATATTTATTTATTTATTTATTTATTTATATACCTTATACTCCATTATATACCGAATTACAAGTGGAATGCTATTCTAACTTTTAATTTTGCTTTTTAAAATTAACTCTGAAGCTTTTCTGATGTTAAATTTCCAAACATGTTTTCAAAAAGATTAAGATGGCCACTGCCAATTAAAAGTTCGAGTACATTCGTAAATTAATCATGGCATCCGAATGTCAGACCCTAATGAGAACTTGCATATTTTTAAGTGTTCGATAATCTTTTGACGAAAAATAAATTTAATTGTTTTTTTTTTAAAACCAAATATTAACTTTCACGGTTGTTAATAGTTTACAATTCGAACACTGTAAAACTACAATGTACAGACCTGGGGAGATTGGGAGATGATCTACCTTCCATCGTGTTTAGCATATCATTCTCCTTTGTGGATAAAAGAAAAATGTTGGAGAATGTTGTATAATCAGGAAATGGAATATTTTAACATCAGTGCCATTGAGGGTATGAGTCCTTGACACCGATGCAACCGAAAGAGAAGTCTCACCTTGACCCGATTGTGAATGAGGAAGATTCCTCGGCCATTTCCTATCTTTCATCATATAAGAATCTTCCATGAAACGACTAAATATGAGAAAACTAGTGCTATCTAATGGCGGAAAAATTCTAATCATGAAAAAGAATAATTATATTTTCATAAAGAATACCTTTACTCAGTTCAACCAGCGAATAAAACATAAAATGTGTGATCATCCATGCAATTTGAAATGATAACGTCAGTTAAGATTCCTACTTGAGAGATACAAAATCTAAGAACACTCGTTACATTCGGAAAATAAGGGACGCCATTTCTCTTTTAATTTCATAAACAAACAAAATTTTCTTTTACTTCATTGTACATGCTTTCTTTTCTTTTTGTAGACATAAAAATAGTCTCTCTTACTTTTCAAAATAAAATTGTGGATGCGGTACCCTAAGATGGTTCGTATATTTTTTTAAGAACAGTTGGGAACAGTTTTTTTTTTAGCAGGCATTCAACAAAGGCATGTTTTCCCCTCATTCTAAGAACTAAACACCTTGTGGAAGTGCAAACCTTCATTGCACAAAAAAAAAAAAAAAAAAAAACGGCAGACTACTGCGTGTGCACGCGCACGCACACTCGAGCTTCATACAGTGTAAATATTTTATTTCTTTTTTTTAAATAAGAGATTTCGCTCCTTGTTAAAATAAGACGTTATATATTTTCTTAATTTAGATAACTGCTAAACACAAACAGGGCTGTATAGGACAACACAATTTAGTTTATAGATTTTTATTATGACTCTCTTTTTTTTTTTTTTTTTTTTTTTTTTTTTGTACTATGAAGGGTTTCCAAGAAGATTTTTCACGTTTACTTTTCTTACGTTTAATGTATTGTATAATCGGGGCTAATTATTTTCATTGATCCAAATATACATTCTGTTACAGGAAGAATATTCCATGGTACCCTCTACTGTTCATGCCTACTTGGTAGTGTACTCAGTGGCTAATAGAGCCAGTTACTTGCGAGCGAAACAACTCTTACAGTTAGTTCGCCAATGGGAAGATGAACAAGACACAGTTGTCATTCTGGTGGGAAATAAAACAGACTTAGTGAGGCTGAGAGTAGTGTCAACTGAAGGTAGGTGGTCACAATTAGTCATTATTTTGTTATGTTTCGTATTAGTTTAACTGAAACTCTCTTAAAAGTGGATAAACTTTTTCAGTCTCAGTGGCCTCGAAAATAATAAAGATCTCATCAAGAACTAATACTTGGTGGACGAGCAACCTAACACCCCAATTCAAACACACATAGCATTTGAATGAAATATGGAAGGCAACAAACGCCTCTACGGATCGATCGACAGCGATACTCAACTGAGAAATATCGACAGGAATCAAATGCTGCCTTGACGTCACAATCAGGAAGGAAATCTCCCCATATGCTGTCCCAAAAGTTCGACAATATAAATCCAATGGACTGGCTGAAATACGAGTGCTCGCATATTGCTAGATTTAAGGATAGAGCGACTCTGTCCCTCAATACCTGCCTTGTTCGGATCAACAACTAAAAATATCTGCATTACATAGAAAATTATCTCGGGCGTAAAAACTCTACCTATGTCAGTATGCTCGAGAAAATATCGTATACAACAATTCATGATAAAATGCTTAAGTGCCTTTCTAGTCTGCTGACTACCTATTATGGACGTATCCACTAAAACTACTTTTCATTTGGACGAAACACATACATCAATCAGCCAATGTTTAAAAGTTACGCACCCACCGACTTTGTCACTTTAAATCAGTGGCAAAAGCGCATCCGATTTGCCAAATGTCCTTCAGAGGATAATTATAATTATTTTATTATTAATATCAGTCTTTTAATCCTATAGGATTTGCCAGCCACAGGCTAGAAGGGTAATAACTACATATTAGTTGCAATATACTATATGCACAAGAGGTTACACTGCAGTACACAGGAGTCCCACCTGCTGAAATATTTACACGAGTCTTATTTACAACAACAGCTTATATTCTTAGTATAATACTAACAGTCTATCTACCTCTAACCCCTCTAATACTAACAGTCTATCTACCTCTAACTCAACCACCACGGATTCAATACTCATATCTCCTCTGTACTACCAACAAGTTAAAATAAGACTTCGAGCCAAACAGCGAGACGGCTATAATATATACGCTCAGTGATTACTGAATTATGACCACCCCATCCATAATGGACTATGCCACATAGCTTGCAGTATAAAAAGCCGAACAGCTTCCTAAAGTAGAGCAGTGCTAATTTGCATCTGATCTTGCAAGTCAAAGTATAGAGTAGCAGTTATGGGACGTAGTAAAGATATCACGGAATTTCTTTCAAAAGGGCATGATTGCGGGAGCTCGTGAGTCGGTTGCTACCGTATAGGTTGATCACAACCCACTATGCTTAAGGTGTACAAAGAATAGTGTCGAATGGGCCAAACCACCTCCCGCCGACAGAAGGATTACGCAAGGTGGTGGATGTTCGTCGTAAGGAAGGGTGCAGCGTGTTTTACGGCAGGTCAGTGAGCAACAGTTCACATCGCAATACAATATGGGAAATGCAAGAAAAATATCCCAAATGACGATGCGTCGCAAACTCAGACGTATGGGGTTCCACAGCAGACGACCTAAGTGACACCCTCTCCTCACCACTGCTCAGCGTGGACGGCGAATGCTGTAGTGCTAACAACACGCTGGTTGGACACTAGAAGAACGGAAACGAGTGTGCTGATCGGATGAGTTCAAATATCTGGCGCAACATGCCTACGGACGGCCTCGTGTGTCGCGCAAGCAACAAGAGCTCATGAACCCATCGTGCATGGTGTCCGCTATCCAGGCAGGTAGCAGTAGTTGCTGAATACGGTAGGGTCGCCGTCCTTCCCACACCGGGTGGAAAAGACCTGAGTTCGAGTTCTGGGAGGAAACCTCAGAACACACGCAATTAATGGATCTTTTTCACAACGTGGATGAGTTAGTCGGTCCCAGGCGAAAGTAGCATGGTTTTATCTCGTGTTGTGTTGGCAATAGCTAGTACCCCTGGCGCGTATAGACCAACGTTTAACTGGTGAGGTCTGTTGGCAGCTCTTAGGAGACCATGTGTATCCTACCATTTTGTATTTTTTTCCTGGACAGAAACAGGATCTTCCAAGATGATAATGCACAGTGTCATCAGTGAAGATATCATCCATCTTGATTGGCTTCCTCAATCCAATTGAACACCTGTGAGATGTTTTGGAACAAAAAGTGAGGCGTATATGGACACGCAACCGTCATCTATTGCAACACTGCGGCAGCATGGCTGCAGATCCCTACGGACAACTTCAGCCATCGAGTGGAGTATCAATGCATACGAGAATGACAGCGGTTATCCGTGAGTTATCATCTAATACCGTGTTATCCGGTGGCCCAGCGTGGTATTAGGCAGGTGGTCATAATTCAGCGATCACTTAGTATATAGTCCAGAAAATTTCTAGGCGAGTCAAGGTCATTCACTAAGTATTCTGTGACTCATTTACGCTACGATTCCACATTTTTTCATCAACGAAGTGTTGATCTAAGAAATGCACATCTTAACGTAAGCAGTTAAGCAGTCGGTACAACGAATTATCGGTAAACAGTCGGTATCATTGAGTCAAGGAAACCTTGATCTAAAAGTAGCTGTTGTTGATGTACGAGTTTTAGGCACATCTGTGTCTTAGGCTGTATTGCTTCTGTTCTGCGGTCTATTTGCCCGTTTGCTGGACGAAAAACCTCAGTTTCCGGGCGAATAAACCATGCAACTTCGCATGAGACGGACAAATTCAGCAACGCTGTGACAAAAAGCTCATAAAAATTCGACGCATCATTGGCGGAATTTGAACACGGGCTTTTTCCACCCGGTGTTGTGAGTAGGGTGCTTATATACACTGTGCTACCGGCGAGGGCCTACCATTAGCCTTTGATTCAGTCAGTGCTATGGAACAGCTACTAGAACACCTTTGCAAAAGAAAAAGCACAAAGTTTCCTAAATTGTTATTCAGAAAAAAAAAAAAAAAAAAAGAAGAAAGAATATTTACTGAAAGTTGAATTCAGTCTCGTCTTTACAGTCATAGTTAAAAGGATAAAATCAGTTTTAAAACAATTTCGATGTTTTCTTTGAAAGTAAAAATTATTTTATTTATTTTCAGATTATCTCGTGATATTTTGAAAGACGTAATATTTATTTCAAATAATTGTTTTAAAATAATTTAATAATTTTAACCAAACTAAATTTAATTAAAATATTTTAAATGATTTAATAATACTTATTTAGTGTTTATTTTTCCACATAAATATAAATGCGTTTTACATCAACGTAAACGTATTTAAATCAGTTTAATTTTGAAAACTGATTTAAAATAAATTTGTTAATTATAATTTAGTTTAAAATATTTTGTTGGTATTTAGGCCGAACCCTGAGGTGGGAATTTAAAGGCCGTTAAGTAAATGATTTTGTTTGAAATTTGAATAGTTCCAACAATGAAATGAAAACAGAATATTTTAAGAATATGCTTTGGCAAAAAAAGAAAGTATGAAAGAAAGTTCTCTTTTACTGAAGTGATGGAGTCTTTTATTTGTTTTTCCAGATGGTCGATCCCTGGCTACGAATCAAGGATGCAAGTACATTGAAACATCAGTTGGCTTCAACCACCAAGTGGATGAGCTTTTAGTAGGAATTCTTACCCAAATTCGTATCAAAACAAAACAACAAGAAAAGCGAAGAGAAAGGGAGCACTCGGAGAACTCCCACTTGAACAGAGGACGCCATATCGATTTTCCAGGCTGCAGAGCCACAGGCGTTCTAAAGAAAATACTACGAAGGGCATGCCTGAAGTCAAGGTCATGTGACAACCTAAACGTATTGTGAAGTGCCTTTCATTCCTGACTAAGCGCTATGAAATGAACAATACATTGTGACGTCAGAGCACTTCCTCTCGTTATACGTGCAGTTTGTAAACAAAACTCGGCGGGATTGATTGTGTAACGGTGTATTGTGACGTCACTTCACGCGACTGGAGCATGAAGAGTTCCGGGAAATGTGCTAGTTTTAAATTTTACTTTGTGGTGGTGTGTATATGCTGAAAGGTTTTCTACTAGTGTGTGTGTGTGTGTGTGAGCGTGCTGCGTGTGTTAGCAAAAATAGTTAAATCCTACAGCGAGATGTATTTTTGAAAAAAATTTATTTTATATAGCTGCGAAGATTATATTTACAGTTTTGATAACTTTGCGTTATAAAAGTTAATCACAATCAAGACAGATATTTTGAAGTGTAAATATTTAAAAAAAATAAGCTTTTAAAAGAGGGGTATCAGATCTAGTATAATTCGCAGCCCGAAAAAAAAAGAGAAATAGAAAGCTACAGAGAGAGAGATGAGAATTTAAAGAAGAAATTGATGAAAAATGAAAAACAACAAAAATACAAGAGCAGAGGCGGGGACAATGAGAATCGCCTTTTTTTTTTTTTTTTTACAATCTAAAATTCACTGTCCTATTTCGTATTCCATTAGCATTTCGAATGTGTGCAATATCTCGCAATCTCTACTAGTGGACTACCCGTAGAGTGTCCTATTTAGCAAAGTGTGTGAGTTTTGAAAGCCAGTTGGAGAATTTTTTAAAAGTTTTTAATTTCAACCATGTGTTGTAGTTGTTTTTACATTAAAAATATAACTGTTTGTAAGAAAAGCTGTGTCTTTATATCCTGTCTGAAGACAGAAGTGTAATAAGAAAATTTCACACGAAAATAAACTTCTGTTTAAAGTTATAGGAAGGCTAATTTGCAACAGATCCATTATAATTGGTGATAGGAAAAATTCTTCCTACAGTGGCCCAAATTTGTAAGAAACATTTTTCCATTTGTGAAGCAGTATTAATATATCTGCATACAAAGGACTATCTAAAATAATGTTTAATACTTGTATTCGTAATATGCTCAAAACAGCGCACAGTGCCAACCTACTTAGATGATGGGTAAAAAAAAAAAAAAAAAAAAAACACCAGCTTTTTTTTCCTCTTTAACACAAGCCAAAAAAATGTTGGAGGGGAAGTAGGATTTGTTTTACAAATTTAAATTTCGCCACTTCTTTATTGAGTTGCTAAGGGAGCCTTAATCTCTTCTTTCCACAGAGCATGTCCGCTGAAGTATACTATACTTTAAGAATTACTCATCAAATGGCAACGCCGCCAAAGACGATATCCCATTAACCCACTTACAGTACACTGTGTTTTAGGGTTCCCGATTTGATCAAAAATAAAGGTCGATGTGTGTTCTTGCTCATTACACAGTGACCTTCAACCTGAGTGTTTTCTTAGTATCATTTCACACTGCGCTCCCGTGTAGACCTTAAATGGTTTGTTGTAATTAGGTCGTTGAAGTTTAATCTTCGCATTTTATCTACGTACAATTTTCCAGAGACGTCTTTTGCAAGCCACCAGAAAAGTTTGATGGAAAACGTAACATTCGTTAAAAAAAAAAAAAAAAAAACATCACCAAAGAATGATTTAAAAGTAAAACCGCGTAGTGTAATAATATTTACAAAAGTTATACTGGAGCACCTCTGATTAGCCTTATAAGTTATAATCGGAAGATGGAAGAATACGACGCTGACCTATCTTCATAGGTTAGTGTCTTTAGAGATATACAGTATCACTCATTTTAATTGCCTATTCATCATTTTTAATATACTGTAATATAAAATTTTGCCTATTCATCATTTTTAATATAATATGAAATTTTGCCTATTCATCATTTTTAATATAATATAAAATTTCATTCATTTTAATGATAAAGTAGTGAATTTCTATTTATTAATGAAGAACATTCGATGAACTGAAAATGCAATTTTAATTCTTATTAATGCAATGTGAAAACATTCAGTTCAATGAACGTCTCACATTGCATTAAATTAATCGGTATGTAAAATATCAAAAGGTATGTTTATAAATTTACATTTATGAAAAGATTTACTGATTATTTTATAGTAACTTAAGAAAACTTCATTAGTAATTAAATTTCACATAAATTTCTTTAATTCTTTTTACGTTTGACAGATAGAGAGAATTCGAAGAGTCACATTTCTCAAAAACTAAAGGAAAAAAAATCATTGGAAAGAGACGGAAGAATGTGAAATACATCAAACAATACACGTCAAAATAATGCAATTTTCTGAAGTTTTCAGTATAGTCGCCATTGGTTCATTTGTCAAATTACTCTAAACTGTCCGCTGAAATGCAATGTGAGGATTTTAGTTCACTGAATTAGTTCTTCATTAATAAAATGAAATTGAAATTCGCCATTTCATTAATAAAATTAATGAAATTTCTTAGATGTGGCGTTGGTGGCACCAGGTGTATGCTAGCTAAATTTGCGCTCCTATAAAGTTGATTAATAAAAAAGGTTTTTTGCCCAAAACTAAGTTATGTTTTAGATAAAATAAGTGTTGGTGAGTGATGGGCTAAGATTTGGGAACTAAGGGAGGTTTCATTTTTCGACTGTGAACGTTTTTCAAAATGGCTATCATATACTACATGTATTATTATCCTTGAATATAGAAAAACAGGAAATTTCAAGGTCGATAAATTTTTAAGGAACTATGATCAGTCATTGGGACTAAGAACAGTGGTGGTACTTGATAGCTTTGCTCTAGAGGTTTTCAGGATACCAATTTGTATTTAAAAATATTCATTTGTTGCTCAATTATTAATTTTTGTAAATTTCAAGGTCACGGTAATTCTGCCGAGTCAGCCATTTGGATTTATCCTCCATGAGATCAGTGCCACTTGCTTGTTCAGCGGTGACTAGCAAATCGGCATAAATTGGATAAAATTGCTTATTAATTTCCATCTTTACAATAGATAACAGTTGAAGAGTTTTTTGAATCTGGGAACTTGGAGACAGGGAATATTAAAACATACAAGCTGAAGTTCTTGATTCAGTATACATCGATACAGTGGCTGATCCAGAAAAATATGACAGGAGGGGCACCATTTGTGACAGAGGGCACCAATAATGCACAGAACAAAACAAATATGACACTCAAACATAATGTGACTGGCGGACACAGGCACACAGCTAAAGTCTGAATTACTTTGAAGTAAAAATTACGCACGACCAAACTGCGTGACGCCTCGAACTAGAATGCGATCACATCAGCATCAATGTTACCAACTCTAGTCAGTTGAAAATAGCTGAGCGACAATGCAAAAATAGATAAAATCCTATGTTAACAATGAAAAAAAATTTTTTTGTAGTTAAGGGAATTTAAACGATTGGTGAATATTCTCCGAAAAACGACGGGGGGGGGCACGTGCCCCTATCCTGAATCCGCCACTACATGGATAGAACTGCGACATCACAAGGAAGCTCACCATTGAATAACAGCTACCACATAACAAACAGCCACCCCTCCATGAATAAGGAAACAGGTCCTACGCATGCAACACATCACGGAACCTGCTATAAATATGCCCACTGGGCTTCGAACAGACAATTGCAAACGTGGGTATGCTCTTAAGATGACACGTTCAACGGAATTAACAGACTTCCAACGTGGAATGATAGTAGATGCCACATAAGCAAGCGTTCTGTGCGAAACATCGCAGTCACTCTGGGGAACACTAGGTCAACGGTTAGTGACGTGCAAATAGAAGAAGAAGAAGAATGGGACTGAATCTGCCAAAAAACGGCCTGATAAACCCAGAAAACTAACAGAACGGGACAAGAGAATTCTGCAAAGAACTGTGAGCGCAAATCGTAATTTTCCATTGTCTCAAGTCACACAAACCCTCTGCGAGAGAATTGGGAATAATGTCAGCACTAGTACAATACGAAGGACACTCCATGATATGGATTACAATGGTCTTGAAGCTGTTCATAAGCCATTGATCACCTCAACGAATGCTAACATGCTGTAAGAAGCGCGAATCCTGGACTGTAGAGCAATGGAAAGTAGTCCTACGGACAGACGATCGAGGGTCGCACTCTACCAGTCTGATGGCCATTCCTGGGTGTGGCGAATGCCAGGGGAACAGTTCCTTCCTGATTGTATCCTCCCAACAATGAAGTTTGGTGGAGGCAGTGTCATGGTATGAGGCTCCTTTCATGGTTTGGCTTGGGCCCATTAGTCGTTATCGACAAAACTATGAATGCTGTGCAATACCAGGACAACCTGAACAATTATGCACTTCCAACATTATGGCAATACTTCGGGGCAGGCCCATACCTGTATCAGCAAGACAACTCGCCATGCCATACTGCTCGGGTAGTAATAGATTGGTTTGAGGACATGGATATGGAAAAGATGGATTGGCCAGCCCAGAGTGGTGATCTGAACCCTATCGAGCATCTTTGGGATGTATTGGATTGTCGAGTACGTGCACGTCGTGATCGCCAAAGAACAAGGCCGAAATGGTGGCTGCGTTAAAGGCCGAGTGGAGGAACATATCACCTGACATTTATAAAAAGCTGGTTGAGAGTATGCCGCGAAGATTGAAGGCCGTCATAAAAGCAAAAGGTTTCAGAACAAAATATTAAATGACACATAAAAGCTCTTTTTTTTTTTGTCTAACGGCAGGCTTCCGGATATTAATGGTAGGGCAGTGTATATGGCTTTGACAGGTTTGGCAGATCGGCAACTTAAATTTATTGCCTTCAACAGAAAAAAAAGCTTCGAAAATAATAAGCTCGGACGTGACATACCTGATCTTACTGGGAGTATCTGTGACGGCCACAAGCCTGATGACGTCATATATTAAACTAGACACACTCGATGTTATGACACTGCCAGAAAAATTGAGAAGTGTGTGGACATATTAAAGGACAGGAAAATAAATATACTTGGATTGAGTGAATCAAAGTGTAAAGGAAATGGGTATAGAGAGTTACGAGGAGCCATCATTAAAGATCACAGGATTAAGGAAAGGCTACTGGAGGCGAATAATATCAGCGACAGACTCATGACAATTAAACTGCAAATGAATGACAGCGAAACATTGAAGATAGTACAATGCTATGCACCGCAAACCGAAGAAATGGAGAAGTTGGAGTTTGAGGACACGCTCGAAGAGAACATCACAGGTGGAGATACAATCATCATGGGTGATCTGAACGTAAAAGTCGAAGTGGAGGGACAAGGACTAGAATCCGTTATTGGTCCGCATTGTTGGGGAACTAGGAATGATGATGGCGACAAGCTTTTGGATTTCTGTTTACGGAACAGCTTGGTCATAGAAAACAACTGATTCAAGAAGAAAAAGAGTCACAAAGTGACAAGATACGGTTGGGACGGTCAACAGGAATTCCTCCCTCCTTGACTATATATTCGTGGATAAAGAGAGACACAGAAGACTACTGCACATCAAGGTCATTCCGACTGTCTCCCTGGGTAGTGATCACAGGTTAGTAAGTTAGTTATTGGAGTATTAAGATTCCCTAAATTGAAGAGGATCAAAATAACAAGAGAGAGAAAACTGCGGGTGTGGAAACTGAAAGAAGAGGAAAAAGGGGCGATGTTCAGACAGAGTTCAGGAAGGTTGTACCTAAGACGGTGGTGAACAACCTGGAATCAGAATGGAAAGCATGCGGAAGTGCAAGCAATAGAAGAAGATGGAAAGAAACCGCATGGTGGAATGAGAGGAGGAGAGGTTGTGAAAAATAAGAATAATGCATTCAGGAACAGAACAGAAATAATGAGAATAAAGAGAGATATGAAACTGTGAAGAGAGAGGCCAAGAGGATAGTTAATGAGGAGAGAAGACTGCGGTTGGAAGAATGGAGTGAAACTCTATGACAAGATATCGACGGTAATAAAAAGACGCTGTATGGTATGGCGAGGAATAGGAGAATAGATGGTGAGCAGAGCAAATGATGAAGAGATAAGAAAAACATGGAAGAAGTATTTTGAAAATCTGTTGAACGTGCAGGACAGCCAGAAAAAGGGACAAAGACAGGTTGATCATAAAAGATGGGATGAAAGAAAAGATACGGAGAGAGACCAGACAGAATTGACGTGTAATGAAGTAGTGCAGGCATGAAAATACATCAAGACAGGTAAGTCTGCTGGTATAGATGAAATAAACGGAGAGATGCTGAAAGCTACTGGCGAGGCAGGGATGGCGTGGACATAAAGATTGTTCCTCAAGATCTGGGATGAGAGACAGGTGCCGAAGGACTGGAAAGAATGTTTGATCATCCCGTTGTTCAAGAAGGGGAACAGGAAGAAGTGTTGAAATTATAGAGGCTCACAGTGACATCACATGTGAGTAAGCTGTATGAAAGAGTGTAAGAGCAGAAGATAAGAGGAACGATTGAAAATAGGATGGTCGAGGAACAGTATGGCTTTAGGCCTGGTATATCTACGGTGGATCTCATTTTCTGCATAAGGCAACTGATGGAAAGATGTTATGAACACAATAAAGAATTATGGATGGCATTTTTGGCATAAATAAAGCGTTTGATGCCGTGAAGAGAGAGAAAGTGTGGGAGGTTTTGAGAAACTTGGGGATAGAGGAACATCTTGTGGAGAGAATTGAGAATATGTACACCAACACAGTGAGCAAAGTAAGAACAGTGATGGAGTTGACGGAAAGCTTCGAAATAACATCAGGTTTGAGGCAAGGAAGTGTCCTCTAACCGCTACTGTTCACAGCTGTCATGAATGATGTGCAATGTAAAGTGGCAGAACAACTCGGACAAGACTAGATGAAAGTCATGCTCTTTGCAGATGACCTCTGCATCAGCAAAGGGAACAAGTAGAGAGCACGGAACAAGTGCAACGGCAAGTTGATACGTGGGCTAGTATGGCCAACGATTTGGACTAGTGTTCAGTCAGGAGAAGAGTGTCCTTTTTTCTGCCCCTTTGGACCCCTTTTTCTCTACGCATCCTGACTTTTACGCAGATGATATAAAGCTCTTCATCTCGTCGAAGAGCTTTATACAAATCTTGCGCAATCAACGCCCATGCCACTGCCCTAATATAAGAACTTGACCTTTCTCTTGAGAATATGGACCTGACTTAGTCAGCTCAAATGTCTTTCACCAACGTGAAGAAGAAGAAGATGAACACAGATCCAAACATTAATGGTATTAGGGTCCAAAATTCTCGCATCACATTGATCTAGGGCTTACTTGGGATGAAAGCCTGACCTTCCAACAGCATTCGCCAATACTAAGGCAAGTTCTCTGTCAGCAATGTGGGCGATAAGACAGGAAATTATTGGAGTAAACAATCACAAACTTGCCACTCACTACATACAAACATGTTTTGTTCCGATTCCCACGTATGCCTCGACGATCTGGTTCTCTGCTTCCCTCACTAACATAAAAAAAAAATATGGGTATCGAATACTGGATTTTAAGGTGGTTGAACCGTGTTAATGGCCACCTTTTCACCATCTCGAGATCAATCATGTATGCAAACCTTGATTGCACCCCTTGGAATCAGTTGCTCATTGCAGGAAATCTGCGCAACCTCTGTCAGCTGCTCACCGATCGTCTTGACGCCCCAAATGTCCACAATCTGGAGAGAAGTCAGGTTGAAAAGCTCCAGAATAGGATTGAAAGATCCCGTTTGAAATAGTTTGGACATGTCAAGTGGATGAACGAAAGGCGTTTGCCAAGAAGCATGTTTGATTTACAATTAAGGGACAAAAGACCAAGCGGAAGACCAAGAATGAGGTGGCAGGATATGATAAAGACCGATGTCATTAAGAGGGGAGGAAACTGGAGTGAAATCAACAACGGAGAGAAGTACATGGACAAGGCATGGTGGCGAGGCTTCATACGTCGACCCGTGGAATAGCGGAACGATGATAGATGATGATGATGTCCGCGAAAAGTATTAATACGGTTTCTTTTTTCAGAACACATTTACGAATAGTTATACGACAATTTTCCAATAGTGATATTTGAAAAACTCACATTTCAACACAGTGTTAACTTCTGCTTGTACACAATGATTATTCAAAGCGAAGGTACTGCTTTATAACTCAGTGAGTTATAAATAATTCAGTTACTTTATAACTCACTGAGTTATAAAGCAGTACCAATTTGATTATTCGGGAGTGAGGTAAACTCACTCCCGAATAATCAAATAGGCGGTAACCGCACCTGAATCAAAGAGCACCATGCACTCAACTATAAAATGTAATCATCAAGTGTCCACTAGCTGACCATAAGTTCTATTTTATAAAAAAATAAAGAGCGCATCTACCTGTTAATTCTCGAAACCGCAAGGTAAAGCTGTTTCATTTAATGTAACATTATCTGGATGATGATGAACATGATAATGATAACGTTTAGTTCAAATGATTTTTCATTTGGAACTAAATGATTTTTGTTTCGCAAAGGATTTACGAGCATTCCTTGCGAAATAATACGTTGGGTCGAAAAACATTTCTTGACTGAATGTCTAAGAGTATGAAAGCGGTTGTTTATGCATGGGTATGCACTTCCATCATTTCTACTACCCAGGTAGTATGAATGCATCGTTTATTCATATCTCAAGGATATGAATAAACTCTTTAAAATTTTAAAATAAATTTTAAAGAGTGAATCAGGATTAACGGTTAGCATTAGTAAGGTGAAAATGAAGCAAAAATACAAGGGGAAAAAAGAAACTTTTCAGCTGAGCATTCAGTCAACAAAGGAAAACAGAGTGCGTGATAAACATTAAAGAAAAGGATGAAGCTATTGATATTGGGCCTATACGATGTATCCAGAAGTGTAAAAGCAAAATTACGGTTTAAGAGGACTTAAAAGATAGATTCTGGTTGCTTTTTGTTTTGCTGAAACCCCATGTGGTGTAATTATAAGAGATTAAATAATCAAAATACGAACTATACGCGGTGTTATTAACTATTCATTAACGAAAACAAAACACTATTTGTCATGTGGATAGATACACGTAACAGATAGTCCAGAGAAGCGCCACGGCTGACTGGTCAAACGCAAGGATACATTTGAATAAGGGTTTGCGTTAAGTACGGTTCAAGTCTGCCTGTCTGTTAAATACAAGGATGTTCTGTTCTTTCTAAACGCGAAAGGTAGTAGTAGTAGCAGTAGTATTGGCATGTGATGCAAGAAAGCAAGTTTATGAGCTTATGCAGCATCAGCCAAAAAAGAAAAAGAAAATCACACCATTCCCTCCAAATGCCTGTCCAGTTCCTCCTTAAATTTATTTAACCTATCAACTTCCACAACGACAGATGGAAGTTTGTTCCAGCAATTAACCACCCGCTGGCTAAAGGCAAATTTCCGCACATCTATTCTACATCTGTCTTTTCTTAATTTGAATTTATTATTATTATTATTATTATTATTATCTGTTTATTTCCATAAGGAAACCACCCCGGGACGGCAAAGTGCCAGGAGGGTGCTAAGTACATATCAGGGTACGAGATACTACGTGCAGTGGGTTACATATACTGAACACGTAGTCTCGTCCCGAAATATTATATACACATTTTATGTTTAATACATACAGTATTTACACATTTACGATTGTGTACAAACATTATACAGCTCATATATTTACAATTCATTAATAATTCCACATATAACTTACATATTAACATAACTGTTACAGAAGGTATATTTTTACAGTCAACAGATTATTATTGTTCTTAAAGCAGAAAGCTTCACTTTTATTCACAATTCTTTAGTACTTTGCGGCCGATTCATATTTCGGTAAGTCTGTAAGAATTCTGGAAGATCTCTTTCCGGTATGTTGCATCCTCACACAGTTTTTCGGCATCTATCTGTAGTGAGTTAAATATTCTCGCTGCATTTGATGGGAAGAATCTTTGCAGGCTACTAAGATTGTTCAGGACTGAACGCAGTGGATTATTTAGTTCTCCGCAACGTCTAGCAGTGGCACGCGGTTTAACTAGAATATTATCCAGGACTGGAGCATCCACTCTGCCTGTGAGCATTTGTGCGAGAGTGTGTATGTTCCTGTTAATTGTCCGCTGCATCCAGGGTGTGATGTTAAGGTTTGAGTAGAGAATGGCCCTTGAGATAGTAAAAGGGTGGCCAGCAACTCTGTTAAGCCATCGCAAGAACCAGTACTCGATCCCAAGGACGGACTTATAATGTGAATCTGGAGCTGAAGACCAGATTTGCGAGGCATACATTGCAATTGGCAGGACACACATTAAAATGTACTTGGTCGCTAGCTGAGGATCCCTAATTCCTACCAGTTCCTGCCTAGTAGCCCATAAAGCGGCGAATATTTTTGTCTTCATATGGGCGAAGTGTTGAGCAAAGGTGAGTCTGTCATCCCACTTAAGACCCAGGTCCAGGTGAGAGTGCACTTTTTCCACACTAGACCCGTTCACAGAGATTGAGATGTCATTTTTATTCTGCTTGTAACTTATGGTCATTTGGGCAGACTTCTGTGCATTAATACGGAGCCCGATGCAATCCAGGTAGCTCTCAAATTCTCGGATTGTGCTATTTGCCATCTGGCAAATACTTTCTGCTGATTCATGGTCTTTGGAAGTGATGAAGAATTTTACATCGTCAGCATATGTTATAAAATTGTAGTACCGTGCAAGAAACGGCTCCAGGACGGCCGCGAAGAGAGTAGCCGAAAGAACTCCCCCTTGAGGCACTCCTTGCGAGATGGTAAAGCAAGATTGTAGCTTTTGGTGCTTAACAATAAGTTTCCTATGTTCTAGCAGGCTGGTTATTATAGTTAACAGATTTCCTCTTACATTAAAATAATTCTTCAAAATCGCAATGAGCGCTGGAATTGAGACGTTGTCGTAGGCTGCGGAGATATCCAAAAAAATAATATCAATTTGCTTTTTCTCATTTAGTGCTTTCTGCACGCGAAAAAGGGTTTCCAGTAAGTTTGTTATTGTTGATCTACCCGAAATAACTGAGTGCAAATGTGGTGGTCTATGGCTGAAGCAGTGTTGATTGATGGTGGGAAGAAGCGCTTTTTCGAATACCTTCTGTAGGGTGCAACTAACAGAAATTGGTCTGTAATCCTTAGCCAATTTTGGGTGTTTAATCTTTGGTATTGGGGTTACAATGTAATTTTTCCAAGCTTGCGGGAAAGCTCCTGACCTGATGATTTTCTGATAGATGTGCAGTAATAGATCTATTATAAATGGGCTACTTATTTTAAGGATGAACATTGGAAATTTGTCTGGTCCAACAGTGGCCTTATTGGGCAGATCGTTGATTGCTTTCATTACGCTCTCTTTGGTGATTTGTATTTCACTCAATGGAGGTCTTGTTGGTTCCTCTCTTGCCGAATAGTTTCGCTTGTTTAAATCTTTCAGGAATTCCAAAATTTTGTTACCATTATCAGTGTTCTCAATTTGATTCAGTCCATGCAGGTTACTAAAAGTGTTATTAGCCCATTCCTTGAAAATGCATTCTGTCATATTCTCTGTGCTATTTCTATTGCTAGTAATTCTTTTTGCTCGTTTTAGTTTGTTATGAATAACACTGCAGTTATGCCCCCTTAGGTTCGTAATCTGAACAAGTGGAAGGATCCCATCAAAATTCAGCGTGCTCAAACCATTAGAACTATAGTACCGTGTATAAATTGAAGGCTTAGAAGACAGAAGATACTTGTTGACACTAGACTTGAAGGGATAAATAAGAAAGAAAAAATATTGGTTCTGTGAGTTTCGAGTTGAACGCGAACAAGTTGCCCCAAGCAGCAGATGCCCACTGCTTGGGGCAACCTGTTCGCACAGACTTAAAGAGAGTGGAGAACACTATTAATAACATGGCCATCACATGAATGGACACGTTATTCAGAAGAACAATGTCCATGGAAGTATCTATAGAAAAGTCATGCAGCAGAAACTGAACGTCTATGAGACAGAGTGGGGAGGCTTTGTAAGAGACGAATCATCATTAACACTACTCTGCAGGCCGACCGGGCTAGCCGGGTAGGTAAAGTGCCTGCCTGGCAACCCAAAGGTCGCGGGTTCGATTCTCACCTCGGGCTTGGATCAAAGTACTGCAAAAACCTTGGGAGATGCATTATGGCCACAGAAGCCTATGCGCCAACAACTACCAAAAAAAAAAAAAAAAAAAAAAAAAAACTACTCTGCATTTTGAAAAATATACGCTGACGTTTTCTCAGAAAAATGTGTTTCTGAATCATTTTCTAATGCTGATTTTCTGAAATGATTTTCGTTTGTTTCCATCACGTCAGGTTTATTCAAAAATCAAGACAGAAATTTGATTTTTTACAAATTTTTATTAATTTTGGCAGAATTTGTGCACTGAAATTATAACAAAATGCTACTTTTACCAGACTTGTATATTTACATACATGTTGAAAACACTATTAAAAATGGCAGTGTGGTAAAAAGTCCACTAAATACTCACCTCTCATTTCAAATACTGGTCTAAAAGGTAAAGAAGGTAAACTGCAGCCATTATCAATCCACTGCAGGATGGAAGCCTCCTCAACGGTTCATGTTGAGGGGACTGGACCATAATCTGCCAAGCAGGTCCAGTGCGGGTTGGCAGATCGACCGTATTTAACAGTCAGGGACTCGAACCCCGATCTACTCAAAGAGCGTGTGCACTCCCGCTCCTGGCCACTCGGCTGCGGAGGCCAAAAACTGGTCTACGATGGGTCAAATTTTCGTTTCTTTGATTTTCTTGCAGATCCTTCTACTTTAAAATCCCTCTTCAGCGTCCAGCTATAGTCAGCATCATGAGGTTTTCATTCTACCTCCCCTGGTACTCATCTCCATGTCTTTAATGTCCTCGTGATACCTCTCACCCTGTTCTTCACTAATACTTCCTAGGTTTTCTGGGAAATAGTTGATGTGAGAATGTAAAAAATGTACCTTGACACTCATGTTGCAGCCCAGCTTCTTGAAGTTTGCCACCATATCCTCAACTAAATTCTTGTAGTACGGATAATAGTTATGTTCTCCAATATAAGTGGAGGGCATTGAATCAGCAGGTTATCTCCATGTGGGACTGGTCTAATGGCAGATAGAATATTAGGATAACAACGCCTTCCTTTCGTTCCTCTTTGTATTATATCCCTCTACATTCACTAAACAAAAGTAGAACTCATCACAGTTGTTTGTAGGCTCTCGCCAAATCATGGGAATCGCAGACAGCATAGCCTTCTTTTTACCATTTTTCCACAATCTCAATGCTTCAACACAGGTTCGGCAAACTTTATGTGGAGCCCATTGGGTATCTTGGTCATTGAATTTTACTCCAAAATAAGCATAATACACATTTTTTTCAAATTCTGTAATATCTTGTCTTTGCTTGAGGACTACATAACTTTCACAAATACACTGGTGTTCAAAGAAAGTGCATCACCTAGGAATTTCACATTTCTAATCATGTTTCGCGATGGTATGTTACATTAATGACTAGCATCACAAACAGAAATATAAACAAAAGATATTTATTAATAGTTAAGCCAAAGCTAAGTAATATTTGACAGGTGCTCTCAAAATATTCCAAAATGAGCATTCGCAACCTTTATACAACAGTTGTGGTGAACACGACAATTATGGCTGAAGTGTTATCGGAAGCCCTCAATTTGCTTCAGTTTATCATTTTAAATGGAAAACAAAATGAGAAGTTCACTAGGTGCAAACTAATATTTAGTTGAACCACCTCTGGCCCTGATGACAGCAGCACACCGTCGAGGCATTGACAAGGTCAATTTCTGAAGATAATCAACTGATAGTTCGTGGTTCCAAACACGAATTATGAAGGGTCTTTCGTTTCTTTCTGGCAACTGCAGATTCCACACGATGCCAACAATTCCCTATAGGATTCAGGTAGACCGGGCTGTTTCCTGGCCAGCTAAGAGTTATAATGGACCGTTCTTCCAACCATTTTTTCACCTGTAACAAATGTAAACGCATTACTGTCGAACTTCTTATAAAGAAATGAAGCTAAACTACAGAAGTGCCCACTTACACTTTTTGCCCGACGACAAGGAGCAGAGTCTCCTGAAAGATGCAGTTACTTGGCAGGTTGAAATGGTCTCTAATGGTTGGCAGCAATTTTCCTTCCAATATAACCAGGTATTCATTGTCATTTACGGAACCTTTTATAAACTTCAGGTGACCTACTGCGCGATATGAAATGCACCCCCATATCATTTGGCTGGCAGGGAATTTCACTGTAGACACCATACAGTCTGGATGGTATTCTTCACCACGTCTACGGCCAATCGTTTGTCTCCCATCAGAGCCATGAGAAGAAATTCATTCTTCTCAACGAATTTATGGAGAACGCTTCCCAGGCAGACAGACATGTACCGGACCACCGTTTGTTTGCGCGTGTGCATCAAAATTTGTGCGATTATGGGTCATTTAGAGGTAACAGGAGTAGTGCGGGCAGACCACGTTCGACCGCCATGGAAGAAAGTGTGTTGAATGCTGTCCAGAATAATCCTACTACCAGCATACGTGCCGTTGCCTCTGCCTTAGGAGTGTCTCGTTGCAGTGTACAGCGTGTCTGGCACGACGATTCCTTACACCCCTTTCATCTCCAAAGGGTTCAGTTACTGCTCCCCCAAGATCATCACGTGTGGCTTTTGCGCAGTGGTTTCTCCAAGAAAGTGTTCAAGACTTGAATTTTCCAGCTTATGTTTTGTTCACGGATGAGGCTTATTTCACTCGGGAAGGCTTATTCAATCAGCACAATGCTCATGTGTGGGCTCACGACAACCCACACGGTATGCGCCCCAACCCACACAACATGCAATAAATGTGTGGGCAGGTATGGTCGGTGACTGCTTAGTCGGCCCATACCTGTTACCATCCCGCATGAATTCCGCTAAATATCGGATCTTTGTTGAACAAGTTCTACCAGGGTTACTTGACGATGTTCCAGCAAATGTGAGACGCAACATTTGGTTTCAACATGACGGGGCGCCTGCCCATTATGGAAGGTGTGTTTGTGACCGTTGGAACAGGCGTTTTGGGCGTCGATGGATTGGCCGTGGGGGACCCATTGCCTGTCCCCCACGCTCACCTGATTTATCGAGTCTTTTTTTCTTTCTGTGGGGCCCTCAAATCTATCGCGTATGAATCGCCTGTGAAGACGGAAATGGATCTCGTGGCGAGACTCGTCTGCGCTGCTGCTACTGTCAAAGAAACTCCAGGTGTGTTCGACCGTGTCCGCCGATCCATGTTGCGTCGGTGTCACGCATGCATCGCGTCTCATGGTGGAACCTTCCAGCATCTGTTGGAACATCATGAAATGCATCCATCTCGCACTCCATTGTTAATATTATGTCAAATAAATGTTTGCCGCTAATTACTGTCTTGTGTCATTTCTGCTTCTTGTGCCTCTGCTACTACTTTCCCGTGACGTTTCCGGTTATGGGTTCCTATGCGATTCACATTCCTTTAGATGTTACCTACCTCCCCTAAACGTTTGTACCAATATTTTTGAGACACCCTGTATATTTTATTTTTTATGTAATTTGATTATTTTTCAATTTGTTCATATCAATCGTTTTTGGTCATGGCAGGTTTTTTCCCTCCCTGTACTTGGGCAAACAGGAGAGGGAGTATATAAGAGTACTATACTGATAAATTATGTGTAACTGACAGCGGGGGTTGCCATTGGTTGACTGGGACCGCTTTAAGTAATAAAAATCAAATATCAATGTATGGTCGCTCATTGTACTGCTGTTGTGGGGGTTTGATGGCACATAGGCTGCTTCAGCTATAACGTGCCTCATTGTACTGCTTTAGGGATTGATCCATAATGGTGACTCATTGCATCACAATTTGGAATGGTTCGTTTCAAATTGTGGCTCATTGGGTCGTCGTAATAACTTTCTTGGATGGTGGCTTATTGTACTGCTTTGGTAATTGATCTAGATAGTGGCTTATTATACAGCAATGGTGACTGATCTGATGGTAGCTCATTATGGTGCCTTAGTGGCTGATCTGTACGGCACGGATGCCAATGTTTGGCTGGAACCGCCTAAAAACAATGAATATAAATGTATTAGTGAGAGCTACAACGAACATACACTGTGCTGCCACTTTGTTAGGTACACCCCTGCTGTGCATACAAATGGTTTGTCCCGCAACGTTGCAAGTCACATGATCACAGTTGTGGATATAAATGCAGCAGAACAACCTTTCTAGTATCAGTTAAGCATACGAAACGTAGCAAGAATGGGGAAAAGGAGTGATCTAACGGACTTCGAACCTGTCATAGGTGCAAAACGTGTTGGACAAAGCATTTCTGAAACGGTAGTTCTCCTGAAATTTTCACGCACCACAGTTTCAAGGGTATATCGAGAATGGTGCAACGAACAGAAAATATCCTCTTAATGGCACTCCTGTGGAAGAAAATCGCTTGCTGATGAGAGAGGTCAGAGGAGGATGACTAGAATTGTGCAAGCAAACAGACGGGCCACAATGTTGCACATCACGTCAGAATATAACCTTGGTGCGCAGAATAAAATATCGCAACGGATAACTAGACGCACTTTGTCGCGAATGGGCTACAACAGCCGACGGCCACATCACGTACCTTTGTTATCAATGAAGAACTAGAAAACACGCCTCCTGTGGGCACAGCAACACCAGCACTCGACTATCGAGGATTGGAAAACAGTTGCTTGGTCTGACGAGGCGAAGTTCCTGGTGCATCATGTTGATGGAAGGCTCAGAATTTGGCGAAAACAAAATGAATCCATGGACCAGTCATGACTGACCACTACTGTGCAAGGTGGGGGCAGTGTTATGGTATGGGGAATGTTTTCTTGGCATACGTTGGATCCATTGATACCCATAAATTCACGTCTGAATGCCACATCGTACCTAAACATCGTTGCTGACCAAATGCATCCGTTCATGTTGACAGTTTATCCTCAGTCAGATGGTTACTTCTAGCAGGATAATGCGCAGGGTGCACAAAGCCCGAATCACTATGGAATAGTTCCAGGAACATGACAATGACTTTTTGCTGTAGTGG
Source organism: Mastigoproctus giganteus (assembly GCF_048544385.1). Lineage (NCBI taxonomy): Eukaryota > Metazoa > Arthropoda > Arachnida > Uropygi > Thelyphonidae > Mastigoproctus > Mastigoproctus giganteus. The sequence continues at coordinate 55,074,038 of NC_143581.1, read as the reverse complement.
CCCGCTCAGTCCGTGGATCTCAATCCTATTGAACACCTTTGGGATGAGCTGGAAAGGGCTGTTCACTGCAGGCCTACACCTCCGTCGAACCCCAAGTTGTTGTTGTTGTTGTTATTTGGTTTTCAGGAGCATTAGCAACTAAGGCCATATTGCTCCGTGAATATGCGGTGGTCATTCCCTGATCTTTCCGCATCCTCCGTATTTGGTGGTGACGGGCTCGAACCCCGGTCTAATCAAGAAGCGTGTGCTACGCACTGCTGCTCCTTCCCACCTGGCTACGGAGGCGCCCGAATCCGAAGGAACTGCGTGACACAATCATGTTTGCATGATACTCCATTCCTGCACAACGTTTTCAACATCTTGTTCAATCCATGCCTAGATGAATTCAGGCTGTTTTGAAGGCTGAAGGAGTCTCAACACGCTACTAGGTATGTGTACCCAATAAAGTGGCAGCACAGTGTATATTTTATACTGTAATGGAGACAAATTCCGTAGGTGGTTTAAGGCTGCCCTCATTCGTAAGCTGCCCTTTTCTCTCATTCCATATACCTTTCAGCTCCATAATTCGTGGAGCTGACTGCTTACATAACCACTGCGTTTCATAGTTAATGACGTTGACTGGCCATAGAAATTCTCTCTGTACTATAGTTGAACCATGCATTGCCGCGGAATAAAAGTTTTTAAATTTCTAAATTTATTTTCTTTTATATTTTTAATTTCTTCTTTTTATTCGTAAGGAAAGGCGAAAGCCTTTGGTTTTCTTGCAACAATAGGGCTATACGCTTTAAATTAAAAAATAAATAAATAAAGAAAGACAACCTGTAAAGAAAAGAAAGTAACATCCTAGGGTGGATCGGATCTATCCAGTTATATTAAAGGAGGCAGCAAAGGAAGTAAGCAAACCCTTAGCCTTAATTATGGGAGCTTCCTTGGATTCAGAGGGGGTCTCCGCGGACTAGAGAAGTGAAAATGTATCCCCAGTTCACAAAAGGGGGATCAAAGGGTGACACGAGTAATTACAGATATGTTAGTTTAACTTCTGTTCTGGAGAAAATAATGGAGTCACTGGTTAAAGATGCATTGCAGGATCATCTAGACAAGACTGCAGCAATAATTCAGACACAGCATGGGTTTTTAAGGGGAAGGCTTGTGTGGCAAATCTGATTGGATACTACACTGGTGTACAAAATTTAAGGAAGACTAGTCAGGTTTTCACCTGTAGCTTCTCATATGAATTGCCTGGATATGGGAAAAGTATACCAAAGGAACCTCGTGAGGTACAGAAATGATGAAGGAAACAAAACCAACACAATAACGGAAACAAAGCGGTACAGAGGGACTTTATTCAAAAATGGCAACATAGCACTGACTGCCATGATACAGATGCATCATTGCCAAAGATGGAACAAAGGGAAGAGGTGGTCCTCAGTAGGAGATATGGCCACCCCTAATGTCGATGCAGGCTTTGCACTGCCTGTCCATACTTAGAACAATGTTGTTGATAAGTTCTTGCAGTAACATCGTCGATCTCTTTCAGTGATGTTTGCGGGGTGATACTGTGTGCCAACCTCTCGCCAGATTAGCTGACGTCCAAAATCGCTGCTGAGACTGAATCTACTCTCATCAGTAAAGAGTACCTTAAGTAATGATTTTGTGGTTGTAACCTTTAGAAATAGTGTTGGTCCTAAAGTTTTGCACACTAGTATATGATGTGATCACAAAGGAACTGGATGCAAAAAATAATTTTGATATCATATACAGTACTTGGATTTCAGGAAAGCTTTTGATACTGTTGCGCCTGGAAGACCGCTGTACAAATTCGAGCGGTATGACATTAAGGGTAAGTTGCTACAATGGATAAAAGGGTGGTTGAGTGGGAGAAGACAGAGTGGTTGTCAATGGACACTGCTCTTCATGGACTAATGTTATTAGTGGAGTCCCCCAGGGTTGGTTTGGGCCCACTGTTGTTTTGTATATTTATCAATGATATCGATAAAGGTATATCAGGCTTAATGTCCAATTTTGCAGATGATACAAAGGTTGACAGGGTTGTTAATGACAGTAATGACAGTATGCTACTGCAACAGGATCTAGAAAGGCTGAGCAGATGGGCTAAGAAGTGGCAACTGAAGTTTAACCTTGACAAATGCAAAGCACTGCATATGGGTAGAAGTAACCCCAGAGAAACGTACCAACTGTGTGGTACTACACTCAGGGTAGTAGAGAATGAAAAAGACCTGTAGTGATTGTGCAGTCAGATATGAAGTTTTCTTTGTAGTGCAGACAGGCTGTCGGAGCAGGTCATGGGGTCTTCTCAATGATATACAGGAATTTTGCTATTAGGGATAAGAAGGCGATTATCCCTTTGTATAAGGCAATGGTCAGGCCTCACTTTGAGTACAGGTCTGGAGGCTTCATTTTAGGAAGGACGTAGAGTTGCTAGAACGAATATAGAGAAGGGCAACAAGATTGATGAGGTGAACGAAGGGATCCTCTTTAAGTTCTGCAAACTGTATCCTCTGGAGACTAGGCACCAGCGAGGTGATATGATTGAGGTGTATAAGGCCTTGAATGGTTTGAGCAGACTCAATACTTATGAGATTCTTCTTCTTGCTCAGATTACAAACTCAAGGAGGCATAAATTCAAATTGATTTGATTTTGATTTTACTGGCACAAAAACGATTGCAGTTATACTGCGCCAAGAAAAATTCAAATTGAAGAAAGACAGTTAGTTGTAGAACAGATGTGCGAAAGTTGGCCTTTAGTCAGTGGTTGTTGATTGCTGGAACAAACTTCAATCTGTCGATGTGGAAGGTGATAGCTTAAATAAATTCATGGAAGAACTGGACAAACTTTTAGAGCGAATGGATGTGTGAAATTGGATTTTTTTGGGCTGATGCTGTATAAGCTTGCTTTCTTGCATCGTTTGCCTCTCCTAACGCTAATGCTAACTTAGGGAATTAAAGAATTGTATTTTATTTTGAAAAAAATCTTATTTCCTAATAAAACATATTTAAAAAATATAACCGAATGATAATTATGGATGGAAAACTAGAAAGTTTCTCGGTCCACCGGTTTTTAGCATTAGACTGACAAAATATTTGATATGGAACTCATTTAGAACCAGATTACGCCACCAGTCGCTAAGGTTCAGTACAGTGGGATGTGCTGACTTATTTATTGATAATCAAAACCAAACCAACAAATCAAAATATACTTCAAACGATAATTAAAAAACAGAAAACTCACGGGAAAAAAAGCTCAGAAGTACGCCTGAGTGGTACATACTTTGTCATGGCTACGATTAAGAAAGTTTCCTCCTTATTTCTCGAGAGAAACTCCAGGGAACCAATTATTCAACGTTGGTGAAGTGGTCTTAAGGAATCTGAAGAGGAGAAGGAGATTCTACTGATGGTGAAGGTTGAGATTGCTGTTGCTGCTACCGTTGCTGTCGAGCTCTTTCTATTTTCAAGAGGAGGCTTCTTCTACGTTTTTTTAGTCCATTGGGTCCGTACTTCTCATAGCGCTTCTTTCAAAGCTGTCTGCGGGGATCACGAATCCTCAGAAATCTTATTTCTGCAAAGCAAACGAAACATGAGTCAATTCATCTTGTAGCAGTTGGTACTGTTTACTATACTATAGCTCAGGGGTAGTCAACTTAATTTGTGATGCGATCTACTTTTTTTTCTTCAAAATGTACCGAGATCTACCATATCAAGAATTTCATTGCATACGGTTAAAAAAGTTGATCAACACCTATTGAAAAATGTTGTTTATAAATTTTTAAATTAAATACAATTCAGAATTCTTATTTTAAAATTCATATTCATACGTATTTAAATTTTTAATTTATGTGAAGTTCGTGTCTTCGTGTCATCTGCCAAGCTTTCAAAATCGGGGATATACTGTGATAAGGCCAACCGTAAAGAATCTTCTGTATGCGAGTCCGTAAGAATAGAGCGATTATTGTCTTTGTTTGTTTCAAATACGAAAAGGCCGATTCACATAGATATGTGGAACCAAAACAGGAATTTAAAAGTTCACCGCATTTTTTTTTACATTTGGGTACTTTTCTCGGCAAACATATTTCGAAAAGTCTTTTTCTGATAATAATAATAATTTATTTATCTCTGTTTTATGTTACACTTTTTGGGAGATAACAGCAAAAAGGGAGGGAGAACACATAAGCCAATGGCTTTTTAGGGGGCGTTCCCTTAAAAAATTATGAATATACAAATATACAATTGAAAAATGTACAGTTCTGAAATTGTACAGGTAATGTTCAACAAGAAAGACATAAATAAATTGGAGTTTTTTTGTACATTTCTTTACAGAAGACTTCAAAAAGCATCACTACTTATAACATCATTGTGAACATTTTTACAGTTAAATGAGGAGAGAAAAGAAAAATGAGGAGATACATGCACAGAAATTTACAAACTATTTGCCAACTGCTTCATTTAACATTTGTACATTATTTCCATGTTGGTGTTTTTAAAATCCAGGAGTTGAGTGGAAGGTGATTTGAATCAGACATCCCTGGTGATGTGTTCAATTAGTAGTTTCTTGAATTGATTTAGTGAAGTGACATTTTTGATTATTGCAGGAAGTTTGTTCCAGGTTTTAGCACCTCTGTATTTTATGCTTTTCTGACCTATGGCTTTTCTGAAAAGCGGAATCTTCAGGTTGGCTTCATTTCTTAGATTGTATGATATTTCTTCTTCGTCTGTGGTTATGAAAAAGGATCTGAAGAGAGGGGGAAAGTCTGCTGTCTTCATAGCATTGTAAACAAGGATCGCCTCGGCTTTCTGCAATAGCTGGTAGATGCTTAGGAGTCTCACTTCTTTGTATCTCGAACTAACCGATGCGTTCCAGGGAAGGCTCAAAATTGAACGAACGCATCGATTGAGAATGGAGTTGATTCTCGAGAGGTTTTCTTGGCTGGTGGTACCCCATGAGATGATTCTATAGGTGAGGTGCGGCTGAATTAAAGAAAGGAATACTTGTCTGAGAAGAGAAGGAGACACCCAGGCAGAGGCCCTGGCGAGTATTCCCGCTAGTGACGAAGTTTTATTTCGTAGGGTTATCATTTGTTTTGCCCAACTTAGCTTATCATCCAGCCAGATTCCGAGAAACTTGGTTTCATTCACCCTTTCAAGTTGTTGTTCTTTGTATGTTACGTCTAAATCAATATTTAGTGGTTTGTTTTTCGTTCTAAACACCATATATTTTGATTTTCTGGATTCAGAATAAGCTAATTCTTTTGAAGCCAATTATGCATCTGGCTTTTAGGAAGATATCGTTTCGCGACGTAATAATTTCATTTTCGGGTAATATTTTCCTTGTAGCCGCTGATAATCGTCTTCCCAAAAAAGTTTCATCGACAATTTTTTTAATTTCATTCAGCAAATTTCGAAATCTCTGTAGAGACTAACTCCGACTCAGCCACCTCACATCTGTGTGTAATATCATATCCGGTTCATTTTCATCGAATTGTATTCTGAAAAGTCTCCTTTGAAGAGATTGTCCTCTGATGGAATGCACGATTTTGAAAGCTACGTCCATAACACTTTTAGTATTTAATCTTTTGCTGGCTAAGTCTCGTTGGTAGATGATACAGCGGTAACTCAAAAAATCTGGGAATTCATCATCCTTTTGCCATAATGCGATGAATCTGTTAAGATGCTCTGTCGTTGCTTTAACTCCATCTGTTGTTATTGATACGAGCTTAAATGGTGGTAAATTAATTTTTTCAATAAACTTTTTGAATGCGTTAAATATTTCAAGAACTCTAGTTCTTTCTTTTAACGAAACCATACCCAGCAGTTCTTCTCTAGTGGGAGAACCATCGAAAACTATACGAACAAAAACGAGCAATTGAGCTGTATCACTGACGTCTGTACATTCATCCAGTTGTAAAGAAAAGGATATACAATTAGCAATATGAGCAAGCAATTGTTCGCTCACATTTTTCCGATGCGTCGCATCAGAGGATTTCGAGAGAATTGCGGGTCTTGAAGAGCACTTTTAATTTCATTTTTGTTCTTAAAATTTTCAAAAACAGACTCTGTTATTTCTAAAAATGCATCTTTGATGAATTGCCCATCAGAAAACAGTTCGCATTTTTTTGCAAGAAGATAACTCACTTTAAATGATGCAACAGTTACTGCTTTAGATTGTAAATTAGGTGTCATGAAGAAATTTTGTTGTGCAAATAATCTGGATTTAAGTTCTTTTAATATATTTTTTCTAAGGTCACTATTAGACGGAAAATCCGATTGATATTTACCATGGAGTGCGTTGAAGTGCCTTTATAAATTTCCTTTTTTGGGTATAGCCACGGAAACATTGCAAATCAAACAAGAACATTTTTCTTTCACCATTACAAAAAAGTATTCTAGTTCCCACTCGATGAAAATTATACGTTTTACTCTTTTTCGTAGTTTTAGTTTTAAATCAAATGGTATTAAATTAGTTCAGTTATTAATATTAAGTAAGCTAAATAAGAATTCTACACATGCTTTCCACAACGTAACTGAGTGAATTTTTACTAGACAAGCCTAGCGGCTGCGCGGCGGCAAGAATAGTCATGTAATTAAACGGGTTTTAATAAGCGTATGCAGTGAGGCGCATAATAATAATATTTAGATTTTGACTAATCTATTTTTATATATATTTAAAATTCGTTGTGATCGACCGAAATTAAAGCCGCGATCGATTTGTTGGCCACCCTTGTTATAGTTGGATAAGGAAACACTACCAATTCTCATTATTAAATGGCAAATAAGTGAATCCCTTCTACAGTATTTGCTGTTCGATTCCTGTCGACGGCTGGAGGAATTTATAAAATCCTCTACAATCGTGGTTGTAGTTAGCCAATCTCAGGCAAAAGGAGCAGGCTTTTCGCCCTGAGTTATTCCGGTTATTCAGCCAGCGCAACATGCAAATCGGAATGTGAAAACCAACTTCTACAGACATAATCCACTTATAGTAGGTGGACAAAATAATGGAAACAGCTGTGTGTGATAAGAGCTATAGGTATGCACTCGTATGGTGTTAGGCTACCTTTCACTTTTAAAATAACTTGTATTCTAGGTGCAATATATTCAAATAAACCTTGACTGTCTCAAGAGGAATACTGGACCATTCTTTATGGAGGAACGCTTCAAACTCCTTGAGTGATGAAGGTGGAGGAAATCTGCTTCTCACTCTTCTCTCAAAATATGACCACAGTGCCACAATAACGTTTAAGTCTGGTGATTGCGCAGACCATGGGAGATGTTTAGCCTCAGTTTCATGCTCCTCAATCCAAGATTGGACACATGGCTGTGTGTATTGGAGATCATCATCTTGAAACATGGCAACGTTTGCGGGACACAATGTTTGCACCATGGGATGAACCTGATAACTAAAACTCAGACTATCAAGGTAATCAGGGACAGTAATTCGCCCGTTCAGGGTAATGAAAGAACCTAGAGAATATCAAGATATTGCTGCACAAACCATTGTTAATCCTCTTCCATGTTTGTCAGTTGGAAGACTGTCAGGATGATGAGTTTCCTTTGGCATTCGACAGAAGTAACGCTCACTGATATTGAAAAAGTGTGACTGCTGATTCGTCTGAAAGTATGACGTTTCCGACCATCACGTGTCTATTTTTTGTGCTCCATACATCATTGCATCCTCTTTCTAGCATTACCACGAGTAACGAGTGGCTTGGCAATAACAACTCTGCCATAAATTTGGACTGTATGAAGTTCTCTCGGAACTATTTTGCTAGGAACTGAATTGCTGAAACACATTAATTTCTGCAGTTAATTTAAGGTAGTAATTTTATGTTTTTGGACTACAATACTTTGAAGTTCGTCATATCAGATTTTCTTTTTCCCTACGTGGTAAAGGCAGACATTATGTTGATACAGTTGGTCTGAATACGTTAAACAAATCAGCAGTTTTAGTCACTGATGTCTCTGCTAAACGTGAACCAACAATTTTACTTCTTTGGAATTCCGATAGGTCGGTCATTTTCTTTATGTAATGGCTGTGACGTATTTCTTGTAAAATAACCTTTTTATATCACCTCTAAATAAACATCAAATTTTATCGTTCACAGTACTACCTGCAAGAAACAACAACAACAATAAATAAATAAAAAAAACATCACTGCGTGTTCATAAATATGTCACAGCCATTACAAAAATTACTACTATCATATCAGGTGTTTCCATTGTTTTGTCCACCCTTGTACATGGATACAAGGTATGCTTGGGAGCTTGATAGCACATAAATACACGCGCTTGAGTGACCGTGGTTCAAGCTAAATTGATTAATAAATACGTTGATGTCCTCGTATTTTCTTTGTCTTTTGGACTCCTTTAGCTTTAAGTGGCTGTCCGGGAGTACAAACAGAAACTTTATTTATTATTTTATTTATTTTCTTCTTCAGGAATGGAAAAATGTAGAGGTTCATGGAGAGAACACACCACATAAATGAGCGATAACTTATACCTTTCGAATTTTTGGATCACTCACCGTGAGCTGCACTCTTATTATTCATTCGGATATTTGCGGCATATATTAAAAGATTTCACAAATTGATTTTTTTTCTAATAATACACGTTGTTTTTCTAGATGCTCAGTAATCATTTGCTTAACGCATTTACTGATCTAAATCTACTACTCTGCCGTCTAACCATCTATTCTCCTGCAACTGGTTTTCAAACGATCCTTCGAAATCCGCGCAGTTACTATAAATATCAATCGAAAACAGATCGATACTCACAACAGAAGTTTGAAAGACGATTAGATAAGAGTCAGTAGTGAAAAGAGAGAGAGAGACAGAAAACGAAAAACAAAGAGAGAGAGATGTATTTATCTCCTGTTTTCTTTTAGAGACGAAGCCACCCACATGACGCATTACAGTAATGCGCAATACTAGACAGGCACATTTAGCGGCCATCACCGAACGAGAGTAATTACGAAGAGAAGAAAGGCGGCTATTGCTGGAATCCTTGTGAGGAAAGTTGCAACATCAGATAGAAAACAATTTCAGCTTTGCTTAATGTTAAAATGATTTCCGTTCCTGGGTGCATTTAGCCTCATATTTTTTTAAGCTGCTTTGCTTAGTCGTCTACGAGAAAGAGACCTGTAATACAGGAATTAGAACCACAAAAATAGATTCCTACAGTGGTAGAAATTAGAGCGTCATCATCAGGCAGTCATAAGGGGCAATCGTATCTCGATGGACTAAAATAGTTTAATTGGAAATTCTCTCTCTCTCTCTCTCTCTCTCTCTCTCTCTCTCTCTCTCTCCCCTTGTGCTTACAAAAGCGCAGATAAGTCCTGGATATTCTATGTCCAACACAAAAGAAATCTATATGCTCAGGAATCTTGTATTCAGGAAAGAAACTTGTATTACATTTATTACATTTCCAAATTAATTCGTACACACTTTCTTTTTATTTATTTATTTTTCAAAATAAATAACCATTTCTAATGTAACTTTCTTATTAAAAATGAACTTGACAGCAGATATAATTATCGTTGTCTACAAGAAAAGCAGAAGTGAATATACAGGCGATCAAATACAGTGGAGATTTTGTAATCCGCAGATGACAGGTGAGATCGATTCTCTAGGCTTCTGGGTAAACATAATTTTAATTGCTAAAATAGATTTCTGGAAAGGCGCCCCTGAGTTAGGCTCATCGACACTGTACTTGCTGGAGTAAAACCTTTTTACTATTATATAAATGTGGAAGCTGAAAAATTAACGCGTTCAATGAATTTAAAAATAAATTTCCTGTTTATACTCCGGGACGACCAAACGGTCAGAGGAGTTAACAAGATAGACAGAATACAAGAAACAGCACCGTATTCAGCAGTCACGGGCTTGAACCCCGGTCACTCAAGGCACGTGTACTTATGCACCCGCGCGCCTGACCACTAGGCTACGGCGGCCGTGTTTCCGGAATAACTAAAAAGAACCTGATCAAGTAAATATATGAAAAATATTTAAAAGAAAACTGCAGAACGAAACATTTATTTTTATAAAAATATTTGAAAAGTAAAATTTAAGTTGGGCGTACTATATTTACTATTTATTGCTCATTTTATTAATCGTCAAACGTAAATTTATTTACAGACCTGTTTGTCTCCCTAAGTAACAATGTCTAAAGTTTACTGTAAGACGTGAAAAAGTACAAATGGAACTAAAGTCATTGATAATGAGATGTTTCTTAATTTAAAAAATTAAAACACAATTTTGTTTAACGAATTATAGTAAAATTACATTTATTTTTGATGTTCAGTTTAGGCCTTTAGTATACTAAAATTGCCTTGGGATCTTCACTATTGCAATTCTAATTTTGAATGTTCTCAATTTGATAGATTGGAAGTAGCCAATTATTCATTTTCAAATTCATAAAGGTATTCCCATAGCTTATAAACTCTCCAATAAAATATGATTACAAATATAAACTCTCCAATAAAATACGATTGTTTTAGCAGATATAAAAAAAATGAAAATTGAGAAACCGTTTACAGCAATAAAATGCAAACTACACTCTCTTTAAACTATAGAATCTCTGTATAAAGAAAGAAAATTTTGAACCTGCCGTGACCTTGAAGATTGCAAAAAACAATTCTATAACGAAAAGCATGATAAACTTTTTCACCAGCTAGTGAGGGTAGAGGGGTAAGGACTGTTGACTCTTGTTTAAGTATTCTAAAAACTTCTTTGGGGAGGGGGGTTTATTCCTAGAGACATGAATGGTACATATACAAATGGACAAGGAATGCCTTCTAAACTTTCCATGTAATTTTATGCCTCAATAGCAATTCGCATTTCGTCGGTTCTTTGAATTTCCTCTTCTGCCACTTCTATTTTCATGCGGGAGCCTATGAATTTTAATTAACATCCTTTGGAGTGTACTTACGCCCTCTGGGGGAGAAGTTAAGCAGAATTAATAACTTCGTTTTGGGTGGCAGCCGGCTACAGGGGGGTTTTACATTATCAAGACAGAGAAGTTTATAGTTAAAAATAATAAAAAGTCGAGCGTTGCCATTTCACTTAGCCCAGTTACTCTCAGAAAGAGTGAGCTAGAAGAAAAATGCTCCATTGTTTCGAAATCAGATATTTGATGAAATATTAGTGTGGTTTCCACAGCAACAGCGCTTGCTTGGATTCTACTGTTAATTGGTAGTTGTTCTTGTAGAGATTAGATTTCATTGAACGAAGGAAGACTATATTTATCTTTTAGAATTAATGAAATGAATTGTAAATTATAACAATTTCGAAATTGTTTGTATGAGGCACAATCATAAACAAGACTGCAGGTTCTTGACCTTGGGGTCAAGGAATTTTATTTGAGATGGGAGAGAGAAAAAGAAGAGGAAACCTTTTAGGAAAGGGGGCAGAAATTTTTGTGAACAACAGACCATTCCAGTAAGATACATTTATTATAAAATTAGTCATATTTTATGATAGTGTATTTGTTTCATCTGAGGTTCTTTTTAAAAAAAATAATTTAAACTTAGGGCAAATTATCCATTCTTTTATTGCCCATAAACGGAAAACATGGACGAATACTTCTTAAATTAAAAATTTCCAAGAAATGAATCAAAACCACGTTATCTTCTAGTAATAGCACAAATGTTCTTGCTCCGAAAAAAAAAAAAAAAAAAAAATTAGCGGCGTCAGTTTCTATTTGTCATTTCTATTTGTATTTTCTGCCCCAGTTCCAAATCTTTCGGATGAGCACTTTCTGTGAATTGATTTTCGAATAGGTTTGCACTGGTTACAGTTCTCGCTTCCTGTACTTCTCTTAACTTCTTAGAATTTTTGGGAGCCAAAGGACGATGTCAATGAATGTTACTATCATTATCTCGGCAGAGGAGACAGGAAGTCTTAAGGCGATTAACACAAATTCTGATTGCACAGGGGCAATGTAAAAAAAGAAAAAAAAAAGAAAAAAAGAGAGACTTGCTTGGTAAATAGTTAGTAGATGAGAATGATAAAATAGCTAGGTGAGGAACAAAAAATTTCGAGAAAATAAAAATCAGTTCTAGCTTGAATTAAATATATAATTTCATGTTATTACAATTTATTCAGGGTATTTTTCTTGCTATTCAGAATTTAATCGAATAGTGTAATTCAAAGCAACTCATCGTGAAGGTAACGCTTTAGATAATCCTGGCTATTTCAAAAGAAACGTTTTGTCTTTTATAATACTGCTGCACATCATTAAAGAATTTATTTTCGTTTCTGCTAATACTGTACAACCTTAGTTCATTTGAAGTAGTGCAATACCGAGGCAACTCGTTCATTTGAAGTGTGACCGACTCGCAAAGAATGCGAATTAAACAGCACATGCAGATTGTTTATAATATGAGTCGGCTAAACAGATTCGATATAGATACTGACACGAGTTTCTTAAAAGCATGTGCCTATTACAAAACGCCCAATAATACTGAGCTGCTATTTACAAACCTACTAAGAGGTGCTGAAAAGGTGAAACAGTTAAACGTAGTTTGTGTCAACTTTTATGTTCGACTGATCTTTACGCTGAGCTGTCTTTGGTGGCCTTCATAGTGACAGATTCTCGGAATTCAGCAATAAATGAGCTCTGGCGAAAACAGAGATGAAAGTATGACCTACTTAGCGCTAAATGTTGTACCCTCCCTCCCTCTCTCTCTCTCTCTCTCTCTCTGTATGTTTGTATAGTAGTGCTCATCATGTATGCTACAGGAAATTAAAAAAAAAAAAAAAAGGAAATTTAGATGGAACACTGACAATACGAATAGGAAGCTTGCGGCGAAGCCATATCTGCTTGTTATATGCGTTAGAACAGGTAGATAAAGAGAAGTTGACACAGTCACACTGCGTGTTTGTTGTGTGCGTGAGAGAGAGAGAGAGAGAGAGAGAGAGAGAGAGAGAGAGAGAGAGAGATTTCCTGTTTGCCACACATTAACAACCTTTATTCTACTGACTGGCACTGACCTCATATAAATACCTTTCCGACATGTCTCTTCCCACACGCTTTTCCAACGCCTTCCAATCTTAATTCCTCAATTAAAGACAGTTTTCCCACTCCGACTGCATTCTTTATTATTTCTTCGAATTCATTTGTATCATTTTGAACAATTTCTTTTTTTCTACCTCAGTGAGTGATAAAAGATATTTGCTGTCTTGTATACCCACAAGGTTGTACCTGTTCCGAGCATAAATCCTCACCTCTCAGACAATTAGCGTAAACGAATGTTCGCGGTTTTCTAGCAGCTAATGCAATAAACATGTTTCCTATTGATTTCATTGCGAGATACGTGCCGCATACATCACCGGAATTTGTAAAACGGAAGGGCAGACCAAAGTGTCAAAGTTTGCGGGAAATCAGAGTCACTAAACTTTCACATGTCAGGGAGAATGTTTCGAGGAATTAACAATCGTACTTTATTCTTAAAGTTTCTGCTTAACGAGGTGTCCAGGAAGTAAGTAATAAATTAGCAACGCACTGCGCACACACAATTAGCTCTTTTTAGCAAACCACGAAAGGAACTACTCAATCTAACGGACAGTTCAGCCAGTACTCGAAAAACTTCCTATCAAACATCTCTGAGCATCCCATCAGTCCTCGTCGCAACAGCTGGATTAAGTGACACTCTGACGGAAGTGATTTCTTTTACTGCTAATGACAACGTCCACCAGGACCACAAAGACAATGACATTGGCACGTGCTTGTTAAAAAGGTATCGTGTTCGCCCGGTGACGTAACCGTACATCTAATGTGTGATAGTAATAGAGCCAACTCCGTACAGTTCATTACCGCCCGGAGACTCGAAGAAATTAATGGTTTTGACCTCTTTAAGCGCATTACGACAACTGACATGTGTTGCCGGAAGAGTGCGACCGACGGGGATTAAATATGATGTCCTCTGCTGGCACGCGATGAAAAGTTGTCAAGTCACTGAGGTCATTTTTGTATGAGTTTGATGACTGCACATTTACTTCAAGGAAAATGGAGGATAAAGAAATGACCGATTCAAGGAAATTTACTTTCTCCGATAACGAAGAACAGCTAGTGCTACCAAAATACCAGGACACCCCTATATGTTGAATGGTTTAGTCCTTCTAGTTTCGTGAGCTATAAATGCTCGTGGTAGTTTTTCGTTTCTAAAAGTAGTGATTAACAAAATTTAAGCGTGTTGTAGGTTGTTTCAATGGTTACCAACCTTCCTTCAAGCTTTACAAAGAAGTCCCGTATGTGGGAGGTTTTTCACACTTTCCGGGAAGCGCGATTTCTCGTATTGTTTCATACTGATTATGAATCAAAATTAAGTTTTCTCTACATGGCATTTAACTCAATTACCATTCGCCAGTAATTATGTAGTTATTTAATTTAGTTATTTAATGCATAATAACTGCTAACTGCTGACATTAGTAATCTCTTCAACCTTATTGGCATTATTTATGTTCACTGTTAAGTTCTTTAATAATTTGAATATTGACCCAGAGAAACTATGTACGATCAAATTGCTCGGAAAAGGCCGTTTTTCGTGAACGGTAAGAGATAAATTGACGAAACAAACAGTATTCAACTTGGATTACACAGGAACGAAATCTTTGCCAATGTGTACCGGCAGGTTCAAACGTGGACTGTGAACTGGACAGGCATTTGGAGGGAATGGTGTGATTTTTTTTTTTTTTTTTTGGCTGATGCTGCATAAGCTCATACACATGCTTTCTTGCATCACATGCTACTACTACTACTACTACCTACAAGGAACTCCAGAAAGTCGCAATCCTGAACACCTGTAGGATAGTCAGAGTTCCTCGACCAACAGTAATAATAGCCGGGCATAACAACCGCCTGTGCACGTGGTACCAGTAAACGTAACGTTGTAGACCCCTTTCCCCCCAAGGAAAAATAATATTAATAATTAATGACACCTGCTCCACATAAAGAAGATGAAAATTGGAAAAAAATATATATTTACTATACGTTACAATACCTATATTTGGTGTTTTATCAGATGCTAAAAAATTGTGAAAACAACAACGCTTTAATTGAGGTTAGAGAAGGGAATTATGTAGATTTAAGTTCAGTTTATTGGGTGGTTGAAGACAAAATCAGAAATAGCTATTTTATAATAAAATTCACATCAGCCCTAAACAATTTTACCACTTTTACAAATTTGTTATGGAATTCCGTCTTCAGATAATGAATCAGATGGTGTTAACCCCTTTGGGAACCCGAGTAGCAGCAGTTTAACATCGCGTTATTCCTTATTTGAAATTACACAACGAATTTCGAAATTCAGCCAATAGTTTAGGCAGAAGAGGCTCCAGGTCTATCAGCGCCCTGTGCGAGATTTTTTGGTGCGCTCTCTTCGACTTGAAATTTACCGCAAATCAGTGAATTTTCGGGGAATTTTGCGCCTCCTAAATTTTGACGCCCTGTTCGGGGAAACGCTCGATCGTGCCTTAAGCCGGCCCTGGTTTAGGGTTTAGGATTGATTTCTATTTTATTATAAAACAACCTTTTATAATTTTATCTTCAACCACCCAATAAACTGAACTTAAATATAAACACGATATAACATATCTTTATTTCTCATCTGATGAGTACTGGCTTCTTCGGTGGGTGCTCTTCAAGCACAAGCTTCCACCCCTCACACATACTTCAGAAATGACTAAACTACTAAACTACAGAAAAGTCTCAGAACGGATCTTCACCGTCCGCTTACTCGTCAGCATTAAAATGATGGCGGGTGAAATCAACACGCGAGGTTTTTGGCAGATTTGTAATTGGAGAATCCCCCCGAGACCTTTAAGGGACCTCCCTTTTTACAATCCGTGGCGTGGAGGCTCAGGAAGGGCGACAGATTCCTGCAAACGGAGATGCTCCAAGATATGGATGCTGACTACAAGAAATTCATTGAGGACAAGGCCTACAGAAGACGTATCATCAGGGAGTAGCTCTCATCTTCAACCGAGTGACTGTCACTGTTTTTCCTTGATCGGTTTGTTGATATTGTGAAAAAAAAAAAAAAAAATCTGTTTTCATGTGTTTACAACTTATTATTATTATTTTTTTTTTTTTTTTTTTTTGTTTTTGTTAGAATTTTAGTTCGTTTCTATGTTAAACCTCTAGCGTTTTTGCTGTTATGGGCATTGCATCAGGCATCCATGTAAAATTTGCTTATTTTCGCTGATTGCAATAAAGATATTATATATATAATTATTTCATATACAGCATAAAAAGTACTTTGCAATTTTTCTACTGCTGATAACAACGCCAAGCATAGGCGTTGTCATCAGCAATAGAAAAGCCATGCTACCTCATCAAAACAATAACTTAAAATAAAGGTTTTGTTTTGATAGAAATAAAGTACCATTTTGGCAAACAGTCACTTTATCAGCATCGATAATAAACTTAATGGTGTCTGGACGCATTAGGCAAGATGGCTTAAGAAGTATTTTTCCTGCCAGCTATCGGAAAATCAACAAAGGAAATGGGATCTTTCTACCAATCGCATGCTGCACCACAGACTGGAATATGCTTGTTCCTGTGAATTAACAGAAATGTAATTAGCCGCTAACTCACCATGTAATCATCTGATCGATAGAGTTAACATAAAGTATGACGATCACCTTAAGCATCCATTTACCGCCGACATTTTAATGATAGCTGTCCCTGCTAAGTGACAGTTGTCTGCAACAACAGCATTCATAGCGAACATTATTCATTTATGCAATGACAGCAAATCTTTTACTAGAATTTGCCATTAATTAAGCAGTCGCTTGTTCCAGCTCGTTACAATCTCTCTCTCTCTCCTCCACAGTGCTATATTTTTTTTTACCTGGGGCAAAGAACAACTCATATTATTTACATATCGGTAATTTAACGCACGTGGCAGCTTTCGCTTGTACAGCGGCAAGACGGCGTATTCCTGGTAGCGGTCAACCACTAAAATAGCATCAGGGTCATCGGATTTACCACATTAGCGTTCAGGTCAATTTCCCCCGTGACGCCCGCTTGTCTGCGCACAACTAACCCAAATAAACTTGAGCGAGCCATTTTTCAAACCTCATTTAGGTAGTCATTGGCTTTCTGCTCCATTGATTTACTTCGTTGCATCACAGCGAAGAGAGGAGAGGAGAGGATAGTTATCTATCAGACGCTCCGAAGTCGAAGTTTTAACAGACTGCTAAAATTAGCATCAAAAATTGCTGGAAAATTGTTTATTACTCGGCAGTGAAATTCGCCATTAATTTAATGTTCAAGTTATAGATGTTAATTTTAATTGTATTTTAGATTACCGATGTTTAAGTAATTAAAAGTAATCTAAGTTATAGTCCGTACATTATTAAAAGTGAAAGACATCTTTAAAAATCGACTATAAGACTCGTCGGTCAAAACATAGTACTTGAAAATGCTTTTGAAATCAATAGTTAAGCCATCAGTGTTATTCATTTGAAGTAATGCGTTTATAAAAAATAAAATATGCTTCGACCTGCTGACAGAGAGAAATCATCGCTGAAGGATTCGGGTTTGTGAAGAATTTCATTTTTGCTTACTGGCTGAACTATTTGTTGGACTTACTGTAATTCCTTTCGATGTTTGCTAAAAACAACTAATTGTGAGTGTGTGGTAAGTTGAAAAATTATTACTTTATTTCCTGGGTACCTCGTTAAGCAGCAAGTTAAAGAACGAATAAAGTAGGACTATTAATTTCTTGAAATATTCGCCGTGACATTGAAAGTTTAGTGACTCTTTATTTCCAGCTAACTTTGACACTTTTTTCTGCCAAATGTTTTTTTCCTCTTCAAGTAACCAAAATTCTCAAGATTTATGAGGCACGTACCCAGCAGTGAAACGAATAATTATTCCAGGGGCTACAAAAACCTTGGGAATTCTTTTGCACTAATTGCCTGGATTCGGATGGGGGGGGGAAGGCAGATTTATATGCTGAGCAGATACGAAGCCTTTCCTATGATTGTACAACGGCGTATATCTTTTATCCCTCATACTTGTAGTTCTTCTTGTGCTGTTGAAAATATGAATTCACAGTTTGAAAATGCACGAGAATGTAAATGGCCTTAGTGGGAGAAATGAAGACTGGAAAAGGGCCAGAATGATCAGAAAGAAGTATGATAAGAGTCAAGCCTGCAATAAACGCGCCTGTATAATAAGATAAATAGTAGAATAACGGGTTGAGAATGACAAACGGAAACCCTTAAAGTGCGCTACTGAGCAAAAATATTTACAACTTTTGGCTTATTTTTTCCCTTTCTTCAGAATTTATTTTGGGCTCATTTTTTTTTACTTTCTTTTTTTTCCTTTTTATATAACTTAAGTCTTCTTTTAAGGTTTCCTTTCATGTTTATTTTTCGTTTTCTGGTTTATGCAAAATAAGATCAAAAAGTTCGGGGAAATGAATTAATATTTGGGAAATGATGAAGCATACCGACTACTAGGATGGATCTCCTTCGAATTAGTGTCGTTACCACTGTATAGATCGACTCCAACGCTTCTGTAACTTCTGGAAGCGTTCATGATACGAGTCTTTAGTAATTGCTAATGGTTCCTATGTTGCGTTCTGAATAATTTCCTCAGTCGTTGAAAATCTATGACCTTTCAAGGAGACTTTAAGCTTGAGGAAACAAAAAATAATAATAAAATAAAAGAACGGGGGGGAAGGGCTAAATCCAGTGAGTATCGAGGATGGGAGCACAGTAATGGAGTGTTTGTAGTACTTTTAGTTCATTATTTGACCACCAGGACAAATTCATAATGGACAATGCCCTCCTGTGAGCAGTCAAAAATACGATAAGCATGACCTTCACATTTTATCGAGATTGTCTGGTTCTTTGGGCCTTGGAGAAGATGGAGTCTTGCATTGAAAGGAATGAGCCTTTCTTTTGGGCCATAGCCATACACTCACGATTCATCACCACAATGACGAATGATGGAAATAGCAAATGCAGGTAAACAGCAACACGTTGGCAAGGATCCTGATATGAGAAAACTCGTTCTTCAGCCAAGGGCGACTTTTCATCCGTTTTCATCAGTGAAGGATGCGAGGCACAAATTGGCTGAAACGCGTCGCAATTCCAAATCTTATGTTAAAATTGATCTAACAATTTCAACATCAACTTCGCAGACAGTTAAACGTCGATCACTCCTGATCAGACCACGAACAGGCAGCCATCTTTAAATTCTATGAAGCACTGAAAAGTCTTCAAACAACATATTGTATATCTTCTCCGAAAGTTTCTTTTAATATTTCATGGGTTTCTGTTGCACTTTTCCCTAATTTTAAACAAAATTCTAGACAAATTCAATGCTCAGTAAAATAACTCATTTCAAAATGAGACGAAACGCATAAAACACCTTCTATTCAACGTGTGATTGGCTGCGGGTAAGCATTACTGTGTCTATATGGGGGGTCGTCGCCAAACATGTTGAGAAAAATTGCAACTCGCTACGATGCCGCAGTTTCAAAATACAAAGTCAGTCCTCGAACAATTTGATCACACCTCGTATTTCTCTGGCGTTTAATTTAATGTTAATTCTTTCCTCTCTTTTGCTTTATTTTCTCCTAGCCCTTCAGCCCTGTCTCGCTCTCTCTATCTTTCTCTTTATATATATATATATATATATATATATATGATTTAAAAAAAAATTCCCAAAAGTATAATAAAAATAAATCTTCCAGAGACGGGGAAATACTCAAAATGCAACGTCATGATCAATAAGGTTATTTGAAAGCAGCAAGCAAATACTGACACGTTAGACGTTAATAAGTGTCTGGCAGTTGTAATGCAAATTAAAGAGAACAAAATGTCACGTCGCGTTTTGGTTTTCGTGGGTAGTAAAATGTCGGGAGTTGAATGGAATACCCGATATCGAATTTTATTATTAAAAAGTCTACACAGAAAACCCATATGTTGTTACTCAAATAGCCAACTATCATTCTAGGCTGAATGCACCGGTTCTCGTCCGATCACCGAAGTTAAGCAGCGTTAGGTCCGGTTAGTACTTGGGAGGAGCGAGGGATGTTACTCAAATATGTCAAGAATAGTATTCCCAGTGGCGAAACTACCATACAGCCAGGTCCACCACCGCGGGGGGGAAAGAGGAGTAAGGAGGCCCAATGGCTTGTTTGGTATGGTATGGGTGTTAAAGATCACGTGGAGGCCGGCTAGTAATTTGGCAAGGGATCCAGAATTTATAGTTTCGCCACTGCGTATCTCCTCTTAAAAATGGAAAGACTTATGACACATTTATCACTGATGTAATGTTCACAGAAATGAAATTTGTAGGTTTCCTTTAAAAATACACATGGCTGATATATGAAATAGAAATTTCTAATGAAATATAATACAAAATCTAGTACAATATATCTGATTGCATAAACTTCAAATCCTGTAAAACGTACTATGCTAGCCTGCTTTGCCCTGGAATAGCTATTCATAATAATGACAACGCAAATCAATTATCTTGCAAAGGTACAATACCTTCTAATATTCTCAATCACATTTTTTTTTCATGCTATGTTTAGGTTCCTGTGTGGAATCCCGTCTTCGAGCAGTTATGTGGCTAAACAGCCTTGTATTGAAGTGCTTCCTTGCCTGAAAAATGCACCAAAAATGATGAAAGACAGGAGAACCAAAGAAATGGGCTCAAGTGCATCAGATTTTGCCTCAAGGCAAGTGCATCTACAAACAGGTCCAGTTTAGTTAAACAGTACTTCATTAAACAGAATGACAACATCAAATGCGCCTTACATACTACATTTAGCACCATGATATTTATTTATATTCCAAATCCGGACATAAATATACGATCACTACTAACAAAAACTGATTATACAAGCGACCACGGTTGCAAAATAGCATACTGGAACCGTGATGCTAAATTACCACATCGTATAACAACAAATAGAAAGGACAGCAGCTCTCAAGAATTCCATTTCTTTTATGCATGGAAAATTTGATTGCTCCGTCTACTCCATGAACCATGCAGAAATAAACAAAGTTTTTGAGTTTGTGATGGGCTGTGTCCAGATTCATTATGATTTCAGCATGCAAAATATTTGCCTTAGATTAAATCTGTTTCTTTTGGCAGGGTTGTAAAGATCAGACGTGGCAGTTAAAATGGACATATGTTCACTTTTAAAATAATATGAAGCTGGATTCGTCTCTGACGATTTTAGTTCAGCAAAAAATAGAGAAATTCAGCCACCTACTGAACATCGATCTACGGAAGCTCCATTTCAGCCGAAAGGTAGGCTATTCTGAGCAGGTTGTGCGGGCTGCTACTTCCATGTTTAGCTCTAACAGGGAGTCAGACCACCACTCGAGACGTTTCTGACCACTGCTGTGTTTGTTATCGTTCTGTTGACAGATTTTCGCCTGCTGCTGCTGCTGCTGCTCGTGCAAAGCCCCTTTTTTATGTTCCACGTGCAGAAGAGTATTGACGTCATACCAAATGTCGGAATCAGTTCCTGAGAAGGTCACACGACTGATTTTTATATATATATATATATATTTTTTTTTTTTTAGCTTTTCTAGAAAGGTTTTGAAGTCGAAATACGTTAAGCTAACGAAGATAAAATGCGAGTAATAAATGACAATGAAAATGAATAAAGAAAACTATAAATAAAAAGACTGAAGCCTTGAAGCAGATATTAATATCTTAGCGCCGGAGTGTGCTCTATCCTGTTGTAACGCCTGCCATTCAACCTTCCAAGCCAATTTGAAACTTAAGTTTGTGGGAAGGTTGCGCGCTGGCATCGTCCCATGACAGGACAAGACTTAAGTGGATGTTGCAGATAAAAATGATGCCGATGACAGACGTACATGTTTGTGCTAGCTTATCGTGTGTTAAGTATGGCGGATACTTCTTCATCCTTAGAAGGACTTAAGAGTGGATGATAAGACAATGATCGAGGAGTGTCCGCTGAATAGGGAGATGAAGTAGTCTCGGGTTACATGAGTGATCAGCAAAATCTCCTTCCTAACTCCATCTATTTCTATAGTCACATGACCAGGAGCTTACGATACTTTGAGACACTTAGGTATCCCATTATCTTAAGACATCCATAAAAGCTCGATTTTATGACTCGAAATCGCACAGGCACTCCCATCGTTTCCAAAAGCATCCTTGAAATCTCTGAAATACCAACCTCCGACATATCTCTACTGTCATTGCCGTAATGTGTTTGGAGGTTTCTATTTTCGGATCACATGCAGCAACTTTTAGATCCGAATGACCCGGGGTGAGGAGAAGGTGGCTATAAGTGTTCGCCCCAAACTGTTATAGAAATCATTCGTTACTCGGGGGAGTTATTTGAGTCATGGTAATCCACTTTAGTCTGCACGCGAGTCGACTGCCCCCACCCTTCTCGGCCACAGTTGTGTTGTCGCTGCCTTTTGGGTCTGAATAAATAGACAGGTAATGAACGAGCTGGGCTGCCGTACAAAAGTACGCGATAAAAATAAAAAGAGTTAGAAAAATTCGAAACACTTGCCAGCCTTGGAAGTTTTTTTTTTTTTTTTTTTTTTTGTCGTTCTAAATGCGAGAAACTTTTAGTTATTTCAAGCAGGCATTTACCTTATTTATACTGTTTGTTTTCTGTCTTGAATATAATTAAGACGCTTACTGAAGTAGCTAGAGCTTTAAGAGTAATGAGAAAAGTCAAAAATATCAGAACACTAAGATTTGCACCGTTAGCAGATACATATTGTCCTTACTTCAACCCTTTTTTCTGAGATAGTGAAATCTATTAATAGCTAGCTTTTTTGCACATCAATCTTCCTACAAATACTATGGAGCGGACTGGAGAACCTTAAGCATGAAGCATTTTCTTGTAAGATTCAAAGGCGTTTGGTCAGCTTCATGTCTTATAATTTTTAAACACGTCAATCTGCCTCGATATATTTATAGTTCATAACAGCTTAGCTCTCCTTTAATAGGAGACTTAAGTTTGAATCGGATCCGTGTAAATTTTACTTCTGATACATTGCACTGTTGGAATACTGGAGAAGAACACGAACACACCAAACCACCTAAAGCCTGTTTCTGGTGCTAGTGTATAGGGTTTTAGGAGCATCAGCGACAAGGCTATATTGCTCTGTATATGCTGTCTGTAAATTGTCTGTGCTCTGCGGTCGATGTCCTGTTTTCTGGACGAAAAACCCGAGTTTCTGGGAGGAAAAACAATGCTACCCTTGTCTGAGACCGACTAACCCAGCCACGTTGTGAAAAAGGCCCATAAAAATTCCTCATGTTATTGAAGGGACTCGAATTCAGTTCTTTTCCACCTGGTGTGGGGAGGACGGCGATTCTACTCACTGTGCTACCCACGAGTCTCCTGGCACCGGAAGTTGACGGCGATAACATGCACAAAATGCAATATGATCTATAATTAGGAAACAATGCTGTTTATTTGTAGTACAAGAGGGAAATCGTGGCGATTCGCTTCACAATATGAGATGTTTGATGCATTCGTAACAGACTCAGTTTGCTCGTTTTATGAGCAGAAAAAGATGCTTTTGCACAGCAAGTCCGCTAGTTCTTATTGTAAAATGCCAGAAAAACATTGAACATACCAGAACACCGCCACAGAGCACATTGTGTTCTAGATAAATTGGATCATGCGGCTTTCTCGACATTTATGTGTTTCTCGGTGGTAAAAAGCAAGAAACAAGAATTTTGGGTCCAAATATTTCAACAACTGCTGTCACCGTTCACGACGTCATTACAAACGTGTCTTTTTATGCCTCTCATGTTTGTTCCATTATACATGGGACAACTCTACTTAATGCAGTGTAGCTACGTATATTCAGTGCTTTCAACTCCAACAGCGAAATGATAGTTGATAACGATTTTACAGTGTTGCATCTCGAATTTTGATTACACCACGGTGAAATAAGACGTCGTCCCAACTGCGAAATATATTCTTCGGGCCTACCATTTCCTTGTTGCTCCTAGCTTTTCGATACTTTATAGCTTTTCTAGTTGACAGCTATTGATCATTGACATAATGTGCCCCGTTATATGTGTCACATTTATAGTTACTGCACGAGATGCTCCCACTGCACGGCACCGCCAATCATGCCTCTTGTGAATTAGCTAAAACTATATAATCCATTGTGGCCATTGCGGTTGGCGTTGCTGCTGCTATCTCATATACCAAGCCGAAATGGCCTGGATCCCATTTCTGTTGCCGAAAAGGACGCTTACTACCGGAACGAGATCAATTTTTATGAGAAAAAATTATTTTTATGTTTCCGGGGAATGTCGAAGGAGATTCCCCGGAAACTCGGTTTTTATCCAGAAAAAATGCAATTAGAATACACGCAGTCAACAAACACAATACATCGACGCTTCAGTCTTAGCTGCCTTAGAGCAAAAATAAAAAAGTCTCCTTTAAAAATCTCATTTCCACAGGACACAAATATTTTAGTTTTTCCTTAAGGGAATGTGCTATGAGTTACAGAACACGATCGCTGTTAATAAAAATTAATCCCTTTAAAAGTTCTTTCCACATAAAGATGTTCCGGTTCAATGAGGGACGAACAGGATTATAAAGAGAAGCGCTCTTAAAAGGGTAATATGGCAACGTTTTATGCCCATTAGTGCATACAAAGAACGCCACGTTTCGACTTTGCATGCTTCCATCACTGACTCGCGTACAGGGAAGTCTTCGTGGCTATTTTAAAAGAAAAATCAATTTAATATGCTTAAAGGGGACTAAATCAGTCATCAGATGTTGCTAATTGTCAACAGCCTCTTCTATCACTGCCAAATCCGACGTCCTTGTAAGAATAGCTTCCCCTCTTTTCGTCACTCTGTTTTCCTAACGTCTACTATTCCGCTGCTAGGAGGCAGGCAGGGGTAAGTCGTCTTGAGGTCTGGGAGGAGCAAACTCTCAGTTGGCAACTGTTCTTTCGTAGAATTCTCATCAAAAGAAGCCGAAAATACTAGGAAAGAGCCAATGGCATGTTCCAGTAGATCTGATTCGTAACGTCTCTGAGAGACAGTTTCCCAGGATTTCTTGTTTTATACTCATTACTGAGACATCCTGAAGGTCCTTGTACTTTTCTGCACCTTCATCACAAACCAAGGGACTGAAAAACTGAAAAACAGAAAGACTGAAAAAAAAAAAAAAACGAATACGGTTGCGTTCAATGTTTATTCCATTTTAGCCTTGCTTTCTGTGTACACTAAGGAGACGTCATGATTTTCTGTTTTCTACTGGTTCAGAGAGAATTGGAAGTGGGGAGTTCATGTTAAATTGCAACTACATCTTTCTGTAGGCTTTTTGTAAGGGGTAAACGAAGGTATTCTGGAAGTAAATATCGTATTATCTAATCCATCACTGAGGCGGAAGAGTTGGGAGGGGGAAGGATGTGCATTTAACTGAGATAAGATCACTTGTCCAGCATTCAACTATATTCTTCATACTAAGATTAACAATTTGAAAGAAATCCTCCCTGATAAAGAAACCATAAGGGTATAAGTCTCACATAGTCGCATTTTTTATTCATGTATGGGACCTCAAAAATCCCCCTAAAAAGGACTCGGATGCCTTGCAGAAAGGAGGCAGCTATCTGTTTTGAAAAGTGTCCTCACGACATGAAAGTAATGTGGGTATACTATAGCTTAGTACTTAAGGACACTTAAACTTCAGGAATGTTTACCAAAGAAATTGTATCTCTGGTTTTCCTGGGTCCTTTTAGCTTCTGCCTCAAGTTATTCTGGGTTTATTTCAAGATTTCGTATTAAAAATTAATTTCTGTAAAATTTTTCTCTTAGTTGTTTTTTAGTTGTATTTCTGTTCTCTTTTCTTACAATCGATCCATCTTTTTGATATCTTTGCTTTTCGGTCCACAATTTCTCTGAAAATTTCAAAGAAAGGTGAATTCGCCTACAAAAGGAAAAAGAAAACAAAAAACTAAGAAAAAAAAAAACCATTTCGCTATCAGCTATTCCATGTATTTCTTTTCATTTTGAACTGTATAAAAGTGTAACGTTTCTGGAATGTACAGAACGTGTCAAGAGTTTCAAGCACCCTTACGCAAACAAGAAAATATCATCCTTCATAACATTGAAAGTACCCAGTGATACTGTATTTTTTTTTTTTTTTTTTTTGTCACCAAAATTTCCCAGGCTTCCGTCAAATTAAGCCTGGAAGTACAGTATACGTTATGAATATTACATAATCCAAAATAAAGGTCCGTTCTAGTGCATAGCAAAGAAGATAAAACGATAATTTGTTTTAAAATATAATTCATTGTAGGCTATCTTATCATCGAAATAAAAGGTTCGCCTTCCTTAAAAGAGCTTTCGTATGACCTGAAATGATTTCAGCTCTAATTAGAATTTCTTCTGCGAGTGGGCCTGCATACAATACAAAATTTCCTTACGCAGATATTTAATATTTGAATTATTTACTTATCTCTCTCAATTTCAGAGAAACTCACAACTTTTAAATTATGATGCATAATTAATCCATGGAATGACTCGTCCTCCACCTTGTTTCTTTAGATACCGGTTGTTCTTAATTAAAATATATGAAAATATTTTTAAAAAATGCATTGATTAAAACTATATTTATACAAGAAAAATATTTCTTGTTAAATTTTAATAATTGTTTATTTATTTTTATTTTTTTTTAAATTTTAATATTTTAAATTTTGCTAATATCAAACAACTATTTTTATAAGAAACAGATTTATATAAATATCTGACCCTATCAGATATTGACAGCCAACATACGGCACACGAGAATGGTTTTTATTTCAGACTAAAGAAATATCTATATATCTTTATTGCAATCAGCGAAAATAAGTAAATTTTACATGTATGCCCATAACAGCAAAAATGCTAGGGGTAAATATTTCCATGAAAACCTGCAATTACTCGTCATATTAGTGTTAAAGTTTAATTAGCTATGCATAATCCCTTCTAAAAATAAGTCGCGTCCCGCAGTGCAGGACGGGAGATAAATTAACCCACCCGAAATCTGCAAAAGCTTTGTTATTTCCATTTTATTCAGTTTTCAGGCTACGGAAATTGAATGGATGACTTTAATTCTTCTTTTACTGAAACAAATCCACGCCCTTAAATTTAGAAAAATATTTCTTTATGAAATTATCTTCACCCCAATCACATTTTTGTGCGTGTCTCTGATTAAGCCTGTCCATAAGGTCAATGACCACACTCCATCACCGATTGCATAAGATCATTCAGAAAATGTGAAATTCTAAAATTTCCTCATTAGCTTTTTCAAAAAAATCTCTCTCTCTCTCTCTTTAACGATTTTAGATATGTTGGAACTAGGGGCCAATTCATTTCTTGCTGTTTTTTATTTATTTATTTTTTTTTTTAATCACTAACTTTGTTATGGAGTCCTAAAGAGGTTTGCTCTGACCAATTTATCGTTATGGATAAATAAACCCATGGGTATTCAAAATAGTTGTAGCTAACGCTCATTGAGTTCGGGATAATGACAATGAATACAACATTAATGCTAACATGGAGAGCGTAACTAGACGAAAAAATATTTTTTTGATCAAGATATTTGTCTTCAACCGACTTACAGTTTAAATTGCTGTTGGCTTGCTGGAAATTGCTCTCTGAGTAAGTGTGATGTGCCTCAGAAACACGAACAAATAGTTTGGTAGCGAAGACGATTTTCCACTGGAAAAGATTCTGCCACCCTTTAAAAGCCTTTTGAGAACATTGTAGTTTTTCAACTGATCGTCAAACTGTCGTGTTCAATAAAGAAACACATCAGTAGCGTAGTGAGAGGTCACAATGCTAGGAAGAAAGGAAGGATTAATTTCTGTACCCTTTCTTATTTTCTAGTAGAAATTAGCTTTTAGCACTACAGTTACCTGTGCACCCAGGGGAAATCGCTTTCCCCAGGTCCCCTTCATAGAGTTCATATCGACAGACAAGGATTCAGTTTTATGACTGATAATTTGTTTACTGTATTTTCTGTTGTAGAAAAATATACAAGTTCTAAAGCCAGGTTGAGATTTATGGCGCCTCTTTAACTCCCTTCCACCAATTTCTCCTGTTCCTTAAATTATCATGTCTCTAGATCTTCAAATATACCTATAGTAAGCCTATCCATAGTTTGACTGCAACTTTGTTATTATGTGCAAATACGCCCTTACCATCGTCACTAAAATATATATATAAATATCTCTGCCTACCAGTCTACATCCTTGATTCTGCAACCCTGGAAGGAATATAATTTTGGGATATAGTCGAAAAAAATATTTAGTTCTTCCTACTATCACTGCTGTTTTTTCGATAGTTCTTTGTATTTTCCGTTACAATCTGTTGCTCAGAACGTTATTACACAGAATAGCACAGGTAATTGTGTTCAAACAGATCCGGTTGTCGTTATAAACATTTAATATGAATTTTTGAATATGAAGAAACATCGATATATTCTGTTGAAGGGTGGAAATACACAAAGGGCTAAACGGTAACATCGCATAGTAAGATGCTTACATCTTGTTGTCAGTACAAACACGTGAAACGCTGGGAATGAAAACAAGTCAAGAATCTAAAGAGAGTCTAGTGAAAGAATGGAAAAGAACCAAGAAAATAAAATAGTCTTCTAGAGAAAACTGTGTTCTTTAGCCTTTTCTATGTTTATTCAAGAGAAAAACTCCATCACCCTCTATCTACAAATGAATTAATCACGTGTCTATTTCGCGACACAGAAGCAACCATTTCCGTTGAAATCACTCTTGGCATTTGGCCCGACTCTGACTGCTGAAATTATGCGGAATCGACCCCTCTCTTTCTCTCTCTCGGATTACCTGCGTCTGTGGATGCGGGAATGACAAGCCACACACACCTCCGACGCGGCTGCTGACGAATTGCCAAGTATGACGTCATTTGGCCACGTGGTAGAGAGATCGACGAGCATAAATGGGAGAGCGTTGGCTTCCCACGCTCCATACCGTCCTCTTATTTTAAAGACAGCAGTGAAGACTTCGCTCTAAGCCTTATTTAGTCGAACTGCTTTGACAGACTCTACCCAGTTGGACAAAGCTGTGAGATGGAACTTTGAATTTCCCAGAAGGAATCAAACGTTTTGGTAAAAGTTACGGCAGTCAACCTTTCAAGATGACTAGAGATATTGTATCCCGGATGGAACCTTCCTCTAACAGTCCTTCAAAGCAAGACTCCTTATATATTCCCAGAAGTGCCTCAGACATCAGTTACACGGGACTAGCGGACAAACTCTACAAAAAACGATATGGATACGAGAGAACGCAACGTAATAAGATAGTTTCCTCTGCCGATCAGCATGGGGATGAATCTGAAATCTTTCGGTCTTCAGCAGAGATCTTATCCCCACTCGCCGGAGCGCCGAAAGTTGACAGAGCGAGTCCAATTACCGATCGTCTCTATTCTGAAAAGTCCAGGGTTCGTCAAAATTCAGTGAGGAAAACCAAGAAGGCAGGGTCTCCAGGTTTAGAAGGATATCCCCGTCAACGCGGAGTTAGCATCCCTAACAGCACAACGGAATCTCGCGACGGCCGCGTTCGTACTCAGCGAACAGTATCAAATCGATCTCTACCATTGCCTGGAGACGAAAACGAGGTATCCCGCCTACGTAACTTTGCCGTGACTTCAAAGGGAGTAATCAATAGAGGAGATTCCTTTAGGTTCAAATCGAATTCGGATCCAGTTGTTTCTCAAAGTGAAAGTGGCCAGACAAGTCCAATATCTTCCGAAGGTGATGATATGGAGAGTTCTGTAACGCCCAGCTCATCTCCCCACTATGATCAAAGTCCATTAACAAAAGAGACCAACCTTACGAAATCTAATGATTCCACTAGACATACTGTGCTAGTCTTAGGTTCATCAGATGTCGGAAAATCAGCGATGATCCATCAGTTTATGACTTCAGAATACATCTGTGATCACGACACTTCGCAAGGTAAATTGATTAATAATATATTTTTGTCTATATTTTTAAAATTATATTAATTTAATTGAGAGAGTTGGTCGAGTTAAATTAATGAATGTTATGTAAGTTAATTGGATAATTATTTGAAATATTAAATATTATAAATTAATTATTTCATTTTATTTTGATATTTCCTCTATCTTTAATAAAATAGTGCTAAATTAAATAGAATATACAATAAAACAAAAAAAAAACATTCTCTTTGTTCATTAAATTGAACTGAATGTCACTGTTAAATTTATTGCTTTCTGTCATACGAGACATATCGTTAATTATATTTGTACAATATATACACACATAGTACTCACACTTAACTATTTAAAATTGCTTATATAACAGTTAATACAGTTGGTGAAATATTTTTGTGCAATATCCTTCGGAGTTTACCTAACTGTAGTGAAGTTGCTATCGTTTTGCGCAAGTGACGTGTTTGTAGATTTAACTGCATGAGTCATTTGGAAAGATGCACGCCACTGTAAACAGTGCGTGACGTCACTCTTCTCGCGACAAGCTTTTGTCAAACGTTTTGTATACAAAGTACGTATCTACAAATTATATATATATAGTATATTACAGTACCTGTACAAAAATAAAGAAACTGCTCCTCATAAAACGAATTAGCTGCAGAATATTAGTATTTAGGATAATGATGAAAATTTCCAATATAACCATTCTGATATATCCAATCTGTCTCGGTGTGTTGTGATGTACTAGGTAACCGATAATTAGGATGAAACTGAACTATTTCTTTAAAAGTTAACTGAAATTATATTAAGCTATATTTACGTTAACAATTATTATTTTACTTACAGATGAATATAACGAGAAGTGTGTTGCAATTGTTCTAAATGGAGAAGAGTCGGAATTAGAATTTGTTGAATATCATCCATTTCGAATGCCAACAGTGAGTACATTTTTCTGAAAACAAAACAGTTATTGATGTATATTGCGGAAGTATCATTTGATTTAATATTTATTGTGATCCAGTTACAGTCTTTCAGCCCATTTGTCTCCTTCAACTAGTCATATTTAATTTCGCAGTTAGTGAAACCAAATCGCAATGAAATATTTCGAATATAAAATATTAACCTATAATACAGCCTATTTAAAAAAATGAGAAAAATGTAAACATCCTTAATGTTGAATTGAATATATTACATGCTTGTCGATTACTCGCCAAAATTTACGATAAAAGTTTGTATGCTTAAATACCCTAATTGTGTGAATTTTTAGAGAAAATCAGTTTTTGTACAATCAGATTATTTTTTCAACTGAACAGTAAAAAGAAACTATAAACAGAATAATGCGGGATCTCCAGAATATCACTTATGCTTCTTATTAAATTCGTGTGTTCCTCCTGTTCGGTTTAAGTCTAACCAACTTTTAATTTTACAATTTACTAAAACTTATTATTATCTCTCGTTCTGGAATGTATTTACTATTTACCTGAATCTGCTTCTTTTTTCCGTTTCTTTTGTTTCTAATACTTGAATATTAAAATATTAAATAATCTAAATAAAATAGTATTAAATAATACTAAATAAAATAAATACGTTTATTCTTAAAAACGCTGCAGAATTTTAAGGGAAGAAACCTTTTTTTAAAGTTACTTGGTAAATATTTTTAACTGCCTCTTTGAAACCTTTTTCCATTTTGCATCATTAAATATAATATAGTCGTTGGCTAATAACTTTTCTCCCTCATCAGACATAGATATAAACATAACTTGTGGAAGAATTTTATTTATGCCCATTCATTTTCAACTGAATTGTATATAAAAAGTAACCTACAAAACAAAATAGCTAAATAACAAAACCAAATTTAAAAGGTATTAAACACTTTCAAGATTACTGGATTTAAACAATAAATTTTAAAAGGGATGGATAAATTAAAGATTACTGATAAGGTAAAAAATAATAGATAATTTCGATCCACAACATCTTTACGATGCCAATTCTAATGAATTTACAAATTGTGATTTGATGAGCTCTTACTAAATCTAATAAAGCCATTTTGTCATCTTTATTGTAGAATGTAATATAGTGTACCCTGTAATAATGAAATTATGTTCAACTCTTGCACATCAACATCACGAATGTAGTAACTAACCAAATGTTCATTATTTTACAGAACGGAAGACGTAATAGTGTTCCAAATCCAGATGCCTACGTGGTGGTGTATTCCGTTACAGACAGAGCCAGTTACCTGGAAGCTAAACATCTTTTGGGATTAATTCAACAGTGGTACAGTGAAGAAGAAGACAAACCTATGATACTTGTGGGGAACAAAACTGATCTTGTTAGATTGAGAACAGTCAATACCGAAGGTAGGCGAAATTTTAAAAAATAAAAAAACTAATGATAAAATGCATAAAGCAACATCCGGGTTATTGTTAAAAAATCAAAGTAATAGGACGGTGCAGAAGCGCTTTTTTTATTTTAAAACCGACATTTTGTGCCTTATTTTAATTTGCAAGACATTTTCTTACAAAGGTTCTTAGAAAGCAGAACCTGATTTTTAAAGGCGCTGAGAGAACATAGATTTTATCCGCCGTTTGGTTATTATGAATTTCTGCTACTTTGAGCACTCAATTTATTTAAACAAGTGTGGAAATAATTACCACATATCTGGCAGCCAGCACGCATCCACCAGATTTGACGGGAGCTTTATGATTAAGTTTTAATTTTTTTCAGTTGGTGCTCAAAAGCAATTGATTATGAAATCCAGCAAAGACACTGCCTATAGTGGTGCTCGAAATTTTAACAAGTTAATCAGAGCTCTAGTGTAACTAATTTTTTTTTAATTACTCCTCTCGTACACAATCTGAGAGCAAAACTTCAATTTGGTTCGAAGAGTTACAATTCTTTCATAATCAGCACAGAGTCCTGACTTGAAATCAGTTGAACAACTTAGGGACTTAGAATTGCAACTGAGTAGTCAGAATCGAAATACAAAAATTCGTTTCGGAACTAACATGAGTTCTCCTGAAATCTAACATCTTGTTAGAAATAAGAGCTTAACGTGTGGTAATCTATTTTGCCAAGCCTATCAATGCTTTTGATAGTATAGTACTGTATATATAATTTAAAGAATATACAGTATAAGAACTTCTGCTAAAATAAAAAAAAATCGGTTGATAATGAATTTTATAAATTAAGCAGCAGCACTAGATGGTTTTTTCTTTGTTTTTTTTGGATCTGAATAAACATTTTTCTTTGATTACTGTATTAAAAATTACGTTTTTAATTATTCATTGCTTGCATATATGTCGTCTTGTCCGTTACCTGTTGGATTCTTGTAGACACAGTTTCATTCTGATGCTTAATGCACATTTTTAAAAAAAGTATCAGTAAGGTGTAACACCTTACTGATACTTTTTTATTATTAAACAGTCCAGTCTAGATTCTTAATTCTGTTTATTATTTTCAATAGATGGACGTTCGTTAGCTACCGATCAGGGCTGCAAGTACATCGAGACTTCAGTAGGCATCAACCATCAAGTAGACGAACTGTTAGTGGGCATTCTTGCACAGATCAGAATCAAGGCAAAACACCAGGAAAAACAAAGAAAGAAAAGAGACAGCGTATCTCAAGGAAAGGGTAGGGGGCGCCATTTGGACTTGGCATCATGGCGAGCAAAAGGAGTGATTAAAAGAATTCTGAGGAAAGCCTATCCAAAATCAAAATCCTGTGATAACCTCCATGTGCTATAAACATTATCCTGGAAGCAACTCACACAGCCACACTACAGGGAATTAAACAGATTTCTGGTCGTGGAAAGAATAATGTGCTTTTTAAAACCACCCGAGTTCTTAATTAGCAGCCTTCAAAAGGTTGCAAAATATCCAACTACACGAAATGTTTCCAAATATTTCGGACAATGGACCTGCCACACTTACTATGTAAATATCAAGATATGTATACTTTGTATACCAGATGGTGCTGTCTTCAGTCATAAGTGTTTTGTTAAAAAATTGTAAAAGTGTTTTTCTTATATTTGTAATTTTTTCTATTATTATGTGGTATTTGTCCACAGTATACTATACATTTTGATAATGTGTTTGTGTAATCCGTAATTGTGAATATTCATATTTTTTAAGACACAAATGAACTGGCGTTACTTGTATCTCTGTTGGTGTCGATAATTGGTGCTAGAAGTGGTTATGCTTCGTCTATAATACTAAATAGTGATAAAAGTATGTTCTGTTATCACCAGCTGTTAATGAACAATGTCTTCCTAGTAGATTATGTCCATCTAGTGTATGATTGGTTGATGCTGTCTTCGAAATGACTAGATTTATAGTATTTCGTATGTGCTCAGTGACGTCTTACGACTGTATTGCTCAACCTTGATTTTGATTCTGTGTAAATTCCGTCCTCCTAGAAATAAATTATTAAGTAAATATGTTTCTTTGTATACCAGGGCTTGAATTTTAGTTGTGTGTACACTAAATGAAAAAATTAAAATTGTTATTTTGGGAACGTATTATAAAATATAAGCACCCTTATATTGCTATCATTAATTTATGTACGATTAGTTTTTTGAACCTTAAAGAACTGTGGACTTAAACGTATAAGATAAAACGGGCCATTACTTACAAATAAAACGATAATTTTCTAGACATAATTCCATTACGTGTTCTATACAATGTTCATTGTGTATGAAACGCTAGAGAAAGACATTTGTTGTTTGGAAATGGTCTAGAAAGTACAAGGAAGAACCTATGCAACTGTAGATGGAGGGTAGATTAGGAAAATAAGTAAAAATACATCGCATGCAATTAATTAAATCTTAACACACTAACCTCCTTTCTAAGGTACCGTTTTACAAGCACGGCTTGACAGAGGTGCCCTAGTTGGACGTTACTCGATACCGCGACCCATTACTTGTACAGGAAGGGCAGAAAGAAGACTGATATAAACGATCTCAGAAAGTCGCTCACTATATTTAGAATTCCCATGAGAGAATGAAATTTTATTTTTATCTTCAGAAATTAAAACATAAAGTGATCGAACAGAAATAGTACAGAAAGGCTATGGAGTAACCTACTCACATATTCCATGATCGAATCTGTACAATGCTACAAAAAGGCACGGCTTACTGTTAACTGTGGCGCTGGTTTATCAGCCACCATAAGCCTTTACAATGAAGGCGAAAATTCTACTTGTCCTGGTGGCCGTATCGAAGCCTCTCCATTATAAGATCTCTCCCAAAACAGACCATTTGCGTTAAATACGTTGGGCAGGGAATAGTTCTTTCTTTCAAATCTTCAGAACATTATTTGCTTCGTGTAGTGAACCCAGGAATTTTATTTGAAGTGTAGAAGACACTAACAGTGATGATAAAAAATTTACTTCACCGCACCTTTCTTCTTATATTATCCTTTTTTAAGGTATTTTATTACATAAACATTTCTCTTGGATACATGTAACACTGTCTGCTGAGATAAACGAATCACAGAAGTTTCTCAAATTGAAAATGAGAATTACTTATTCCTCTGAACAATATATTTTAATATATTATTCTACATTGATAAATAAATTAAAATAAAACTTGGCTTTATTGAACTTCTTAGATTTTGACAAGTCTTTAATAGGTTATTTCAAGTACAGTACTCTAATATTATAGCAAGACCAAAATATATTATTAATTCAATTAGAACACCTAAGTGAGACCCAAATATTCACTGAATATCCAAATAAATAATTTTTCTGACAATAACTCATTATCTTTAGCAAGATGAATGACGTTGAAGTTACACCGGAGCTCAATTTCCCCGTTTGCACTCATTTGATGGGAATAGAAAAACTTAACAGAATACTTCTGTAGGTGGCTGCTGCAACTAGCAGGGTATGCTTTATTCTGGTCAGCAGCTCAAAATTAGACAACAAAATGTAAACTGCTTAGTTGTGACTTGGTGAATTTTCTTACTGTGCGCTGGTTAACAGATGCCTAAATAATTCTCGAGACTTCGCTCTAATAAAGTTGGATTTAGTTGTTTTAAGGTAAACAAGGCAGTTCAGGCTATGAAGAGTCAGTGAATTGTATTACATTATTACATATATTCTAGTACGGTTAGTATGTGTGTAATCTAAGTCCGGGTATCCTAGAGAATCCAGCTAACTACAGTTGGATTTAGTTGTTTTAAGGTAAACAAGGCAGTTCAGGCTATGAAGAGTCAGTGAATTGTATTACATTATTACATATATTCTAGTACGGTTAGTATGTGTGTAATCTAAGTCCGGGTATCCTAGAGAATCCAGCTAACTACAGTTGCCAAAATAATAATAAAAAAAGATATAGAGAATTTCTATTTAAATACGAAGGAATCAAACCTCAGTCCTGTCACAGAGTGGTGGATCCCGGGGGGGGGGTATAATGGAATATGCTCAACTAAAAGGACTGAACCTTAGAAAAGATAATGAATTATACAGGCAATGGGGGGGGGGCTGTGATTATATTGGATGCGTAACAAAACGAAGAATGACCAAATAAATATTAAAAATGAGCGACTCATCAAAACCTCAGACCATTATTGAAAAAAATTATCTAATGTCTTATCTTGACCATCAGTTACCAAGACTGACACAAAACGCATGAAAAAAAAATCATGAAGACTTTCAGACAGATACAGAAATCTGCTTATATTAAAAACACGTACGCCTGACAACTCTTTAATAGAACTGTTAAATTCTATTCGAATTATTAAATCAAAATATGATCTTTAAAAAAACTGCAGTTTTGACTAAGCAGATTCTGAAGGAAGGTATAAGAAAATGCTTGTCAAAGCTATTAAGTAAAGCATAGAATTATATTTCAAATCAAGAGAACACTCATGGTGACTGACGGGTTTCACCCCCCCCCCAAAGACACTCTATAGAAACAAAAAAACAAAATATCTGCGTAATTTTTCCAGGTTGAGAGCAGCGGCTCTAATCCTCAAACCCTCTCCCAACCCCCACAAAAAATTCCCGGCTGCGCTGCTGTTTCAAACAAAATCATTGTGAAACCTTAGAGAAATGTAAGTGGAACTCTATAGCCTCGTGAATTATTCGACTCATATAACATGCAAATCTGCCGGTGAACACAATATATGATAAGGATCACATCTTGTGCTACGTAAACAGGCGCGCGATGACGAAATCAGTTGTTTCACAAAACCACAATGGAACTCCACAATCTTCACGTTGACCAGTTATTCAGTTTTTTCATAAGGAGGGAATAATCAAGGTGTAGTCGTGTTTCTCGTACCATCTGAAGAACTGAACGTTCTTGTATAATTGTCGAGGCAACTATAGCCATGGGGTATCAATATATCCTGTCTGCAAACTGCGTGTATTGCCTGTTTTCCAACAGAAAAAATTCTATACTCTGCTCGAAACGACTAACTCGGCAACTATATAAAATGACTTTTAGACGTTCCTGCTGAACAAGTTTTAA
Organism: Mastigoproctus giganteus; assembly: GCF_048544385.1. Taxonomy (NCBI): domain Eukaryota; kingdom Metazoa; phylum Arthropoda; class Arachnida; order Uropygi; family Thelyphonidae; genus Mastigoproctus; species Mastigoproctus giganteus. The sequence goes on along the minus strand of NC_143581.1, from coordinate 55,036,587 downwards.
CATGTCAAGGAGGAACACGAACAAATTATAATGTTAGAACTCTGCTTCGACCCATACTCAGAGGAGTAAACGTACGAGAATCAGTTCCCTGCAGCAGTGAAATGTAAACAATGTTCACTGCTGTAATTTACATGAAATTTAAAAATTCCTCAAATTTAAATATATTAAATTTTAAATTTAAAGAATTTAAAAATTATTTAAGTCTGAATAAAATGTCAATACGTTGAAGTTTTGCTCAGTTCGCACTGAGTTTATTAATTTGAAACATTAAAAGGATACATAGAAACAATGTGCATCAGCAAGGACGATCTTGTTACTCTCATCATCTGCAACAGTATAGCCATTTAGCCATAAGAAGTGTGGATTTTCAATCCCATTGCAGATTGGAGGCATTCTTAAATATCTCTTCAATCAAGGCTGTAATTAGCCGATTTCAGACAGAGCGAACAGGGTTTCGGTCAGTTATTCTAGGCCGGCAGGGCTAGTCAGGTGGCTCAAGTTCCTGCCTGGCAACTCAAAGGTCGCGGGTTCGAATCCCGCCTCGGGCTTGGATCAAAGTAAATGTAAAAAACTTTGGGAGGTGCATTATGGCCACAGAAGCCCATGCGCCAACAACTAACAAAAAAAAAAAAAAAAAAAGTTATTCTAGGTTTTTCAACCGGAACAACATGGAACTCAGCTCGCACATGATAAGCCACCCCCATGAACTACAGGATGACCATAAAGTCCGGAATCTATGTAAACATACAGTATTTTATTTAAAAACACAGTTATAACATCTGTTTAAAACGGCCACTACTAATATCAAAACATTTTGGTGTAGCATGTTTAAGATATAGCATGTTTCTCGGAATATTACCCAACGTGTTAGCATTGACAGATGCAGTTAGAAATACATACATCACTTCTAACCCAAATGAAATACAGTATTAGTTTCATTTATGGAGGTCGCACAAATTCATTTATTATTTTAGAAGTCGCGGTATAGCAAAGTTTTAAAAACTCTGGTTTACGATTAAAATTTTCCTATAATGCCTACCGATACTGATTGAAAAATATTTGGACGTTTCCATGGGTCGTCTTCGGCCTATGGAATATCATGGATTCACTCTGTCCATATTAAATTTCTAGAGATAATATATATCGTTTCAATGCAAGGCATGTTTGTAACCACAATTGGTGGGGATGAATGCTCACTTTTGTCAACATAGTGTAGTAGTAGACTGAATGACTATTCTTTTGCATACGGCACACCTGATGTTTTAAGTAGCTGTGTATGTGTCCTTCTCCTTGGACAAACTAGAGCTCGTCATCCTTGAGTGCTGTGCCAGGTGCATGAAGAGACACTTGACAGACACTGCGTCTTACAAGGTGTTGAACAGAACATGACAACACCTTGGCACAGTTCGTCTCTAGTTCCTCTCAATAGAAACTAAAAGAAGTGATCATTGTTCCTGGTAACATAATATCCATGTAACTTGCTAAACGGATTAGCAAGAGGAAATTTTACTTAAAATAAATCTCACAGATTGATGTTGGACGTTGATAAGATCGTAAATCTAGAAACTTTATCTCTTTGGCCGTTACATTTGAAGCATAATATTTTGACTTACATGGTTAGTAACAAAGCTCGTTACTGCTAATAAAAATGACAAAATTAACAACATAACCGATAGTTTTTATTATTTTGCTATAACGGTGAAATATAGCAAGCAAGGGATGCTCGAAATTCTAATAATAATAAATTTAATTTAAAAAAATAATTTTCAAGTGACTGATTTTCTATTTATCCCACGTTTTTCTCAAGAACTTTCACAGAACTATCAAATCTAAACACTATGCGAAACTATTTTTATTTTATTTATTTATTTTCATTTCTGTACATGAATATAAAAGTTATACCACTTAAAAATTTTTAACTCATTATTATAACAAATTATATATAGAGATTCGAATAACAACAACAAAAAAACCCAACTAGATGGGTAGGACTATTTACATATGTTCATTTAACAGAAAAGTTGTGGGATACACCATACGCCATGTTATTATTTTTTGTTTTATTTAATTTTATTTTTTTGTAAATTCCGCAATGCACGTGCGTAGCTTAAGATAAATTTTATTACATCTCTTTTCAATATGATTTTATTACATCTCCTTTCCGTATGATTATATCAGATTTATATATTGTCTAGTTTTTATTAAATTTTTATTACTTTTTTTTTAGTAAGCTATGAAATTTTTAAAACTAGCTCGTTTCGATTCTTATTGTTATATACATGTTTAATATGCTCTCAACTGCATTTGGCGGGCTCCGTCCTGTTTTTTTATGAATTAAATTAAAAACTGGCTTCAGTTTATCTAATTTTTATTTTAATAATAACTTGTTTCAGTCGATAAATGTTGAACAACGCTTCATTTATTACTTTTTTTTTTTTTTAATAATGCGTCAACAAATCCAGTGAATAAATAACATCACACTGTTGTTTCTATGCACCAATTTTAAAGTTTACTGTACATGCATAGTATTAGTGGTAGCAACACGATGCAAGTTTATACAGCACCAGTATAATGAGCCATCACTGAGCCTAAGAAAATTATTGCAGTTTCTATAATACTCTTGCTAACATCATTATTGTTCTCCAAATGAAATTATTGTCACACAAAAATCTCAGGCGGTGGAGTAGAGGTTTTGCGTGAATAATTCCGGGTTTTTCAGCCCGTACAACATGTAGACCTGCCCGTGAAAACACTTGTACAGTACAGATATAATACACAATGGCGCAATACAGTCGAAGCCGCTGATAGGGACTTCGACTGAACGGCACATATTGGCAATAATTTAGTAACCATGGCAATATACCTATGGCATATTGCCATGGTTATTAAACAGGTCTTACGACCTTCCATTTGCACCTAAAGCCCAACGACAACAACAACACACAAAAACTTTATTAATTTAGAGAACATCACATTCCAATTTAAGGATGGATTTCTACCCCTACTGCTCTACAATACTATATCTCGAGATTTTTCTCAGCTCCTATTCATGGTCCTAGAAAAGTCATTCACATGGTTATCCATTTGAAGTAACGATCCACTGCCAATTATGCTATTTTTAGGCCACTTTACCAGACAATGACCCAGTCTTTTTTTCTTTCTAGTTGATAAAGGGACTGTTTACCCTGAAAGCTAAGAGTAAAGGAGAAGCGAATGCTACTTCGACATCTCTATATTCCTAAATGTCTTGGAGAATGGATGGATACGTTCTGGTAAAAGTTTTCTTCTTTACGCCAACCGCTTTCGGAAAGCGTGGGTATAATATTTTTTACTCCGATGAGAAGAAGTCATTTAAAAGGAATTCTCCCTAATAACAAACCTTGTCGTGATTTTGTTTGGATTAGTGGTCACTCACCTTTGAATTCAAGCCAATGCGGAGAAATCAGTACGAACAGAAATATCTCTTTCCTCATTTTTTTTTTTTTGACTAATGACATCTAATGTTTTTTTAATTGGCTTGTGTATTAATTCAGGTGACGTATCTGCTAACCTATGGCATATTGCCATGGTTACTAAAGAGGTCTTACGACCTTCCATTTGACGATGTAAAAATAGGATAGACATTAATTATTCTGGATACTCATTAAGAAGGAGCCTTATGTGAATTCTTTATCAAAGGTGAAGATTTTTTGAACTTGAACAATAATTCTATTGAGAAATATGAGAAATTCCCCCATTCTGACATGAAATTATTGGAAGGAGATCAAATACTCGCGCGTAGTGTAGGTACGCGGGATTCAAGTCAAATATAGTTTTATAGCATAAACGGAAAAACTATTAGTTTTTATGATTTAGCATATAAATAAATATTAAAAATTCACAAATTCAGATACTAGCAAAATTTATATTTAATGCGAGGAGTAATTTGTAAAACTAAATTATATAAAATAAACATGTTAACCTCACCTCAATCGCTATGTGTAGATATTAATTTAAAAACATGTTTTAAGATAAAAGAATAAAAATATAGATATTTTATAAAAAAAAATAATTATTCGTTTTCATGGTTATCGAAATTAATTCTTGATAGAAAAAAAAATTTAAAACAAAGTTAGGAGCATGGGAATAATTTCACAGAGAGAGAATATGTAAGAACGAAGAATAATTTTTATCAATTGTTTAATTATAGTAAAATTCCATTTTATTCTTATAAGCAGTTTTTTTTTATGCATAGTATACCTTCAACTGCTTTCCCCAGTGTCAATTTTTCGAACTATTACTTATTTCCCAATTATTTTATTGTTATTTGTGATATTTTCGATGCCATTTTATATGGCATGCTAGTTCATAAGGTATTTATCGTGCACTGCTGTATCTGCAAGCGCTTTTGTTTACAGGTTGATTTGCATGTTGCACAAACTTAAAAAAAAATAATAATAATAAATAAATAATAATAATAAAATAAAATAAAATAAACCTGGAAAATAACCTAAGGAAACAAGAGGGGGAAATTTTACTCTCTTCGCCTGAAATCAACGAACGATAGCCCGACCAAAGAGACTTTAGAATCCTCTTCGGCAGAATTTGAATCCGGACTTCCTATTTCATATTTTAGCTCTGTTTGATTTTCGGTTCCCACTATAATTAGGATTGACGCGTGTAATTTTTATATAACATTTAGTAAGCCTTTATGCCAATCATTGAAATTATCACATTAAACATTTTCCCATTGGATAGGGCACGATATACAGCTTTTTTACTACAGCAAACCTCAGATTTTAACAAACTTCGATTTAAGGGACAAAAAAAATTTTTTTTTTTGACTGATACCAGAATATTGCTACACGGTAACGGTAAATTATCTTCCAGTTACGTCCTATGTATCGTCCAATAATGTCAAAGTAAAAAAAAAAATAATAATAATCTCGTTTTTTGTTACGGTTAAATAAACAAATAATAATAATAAACAAGTGGCGCTGTACCCCGTATTGCTGGCCAAGACCATCCAGCCCAACCAACTGGAAGTGCTCCCTGGGCAACTGCGCTAGTGACGACCCTGGAAGAGAGAAAACGCCAACGCATGAAGCGGAGCATCGAAATGAATATGTTCGTCATGAGAACATATCACGAAATAACCAAGCTAGAGACCGATATGACAATGTACAGCTAGAGACTACATACCAAGTGGTTGAATTGGGATGATTCTCGGAAATTCAGGTCACTGAACAGCGAATAGCAGACCAGAGAAGGACCATCGTCACGAAGAAACTGGTAGCAGGACGTGAGCGATCAACGACAAAGAACAAAGAATATGGACACCACGAACCAGAAGAGGAAGCCCATGAAGAAATACAATCCAAGCAGCTGAAGTGGAAAGAGGTGAGGTCACGATATCCAGAATAGAATACGAGGGGAGGAAGGCCCTAACATAATTCGAAGGAATAGACCCCCAAAGACCCACGTGATACCGAAACAGAGACCCAATAGAATCCCGTGGAGAGTCACAGACCACCTCAATCGGTAAATAATACCACATTGCCTCGACAACAATAGTACAACATTGGAGGCCACCCACACAACCGTATACTGTGCTGCCATAGCAGCCACTAGGATTAATGGAAGAGAAACGAGAGGCAGGAAGCAGAAAAACCGAAAAAACAAGGAACAGCCAGCCTGGGGAAAAAGACTTCAGCAGAAGATAGAAGAATTAAGAGTCAACGGCCTCCATAGCCGAGTGGGCAGGAGCGGGAGTGCAGTAGCATACGCTCTTTGAGTAGACCGAGGTTCAAGCCCCAGACTGCTGAATACGGTCGATCTGCCAACCCGCACTAGACCAGCGTGGCAGATTATGGTCCATTTCCCTCAGCATGAATTGCTAAGGAGGCTTCCATCCTGCAGTGGGTTGATAATGGCTGTACTTTACTTTTTTTTTTTTTACAGGTCAATTCACCAAGTACCAACGAGGTAAAATGGATAAAAAATTGATTGCAAAAATGGAGAGCATCATCAAGAGAGACAACATCCACAGCAAACACGAGACCAAAAATCAGAGAACAGGAGAATAGTTAGAGACCACTTGGAGAGCCAGAACATAATGGCCGAACAGAAGAAAGGATGCAAGGAGCAATTAACCATCGATGCTACAGTTATAGAGCAAGTCTACAAGAAGCGCTGCAACCTGTACAGGGCCTACGTCGATTACCGCCAGGCCTTCGACTCCGCACCTCAGAGCTGGCTAATAGAGACGCTGAAGATCTATAAAGTCAATCTGAGAGTGGCAAACTTCTTAGAAGCAATCATGGCGAAATGGAGTACCACCATCAAGGTCGAGAATATCACAACCAGACTGATTCCAATTAGGAGAGGAATCTTTCAGGGAGATGCCCTGAGCCCACTGCGGTTCTGTCTAGAACTCAACCCGTTATCCACCATGCTCAACAACAGCAAGTATTGATACAACTTCAAGGAAGGAAAGAAGGATAGACCTGTACACTCTCTCCCACCTAATGTATATGGATGACATCAAGCTCTATGCCGCAACCGAGAAGAAACTCCAGCAACTACTCCGGATCACTGAAGGATTCAGCAATGATAGGGTGGAATTCCGTCTAGACAAATGCAAGACTCACGGATTGCGTCAGGGGAAATTAGTAGGAAAACGAAACCACCAGCTACAGACTGGTAAGAGATCGAAGCCATGACAGGGGGAGAGACCTATAAATACCTGGGAATGATGCAGGCTTAGCAGCTATAGCACAAGGAGATCAAGGCATGACCGAAAAATACCGTTCAGAAGCCTGCTCAAAGCAAAGATGAACGGCGGGAATACAGTTAAATCCATAAACACCTATGCGTACCCAGTGCTAGCATACTACTTCGGTATCATAGATTGGACTAACGCCGATTTGGAGGCTCTCATGAGAAAGACAAGAACAATAATGACCAAGAGCCGCCAACACCACCCGAAGTCAGTCGTGGAGAGAGGCTGACAGTAGCTCGGAAAGAAGGAGGAAGGGGCCTGATAGACCTCAACGAGCAACAGAAGACAGCGATAGCTAACCTGAAGGATTACTTCCAGAAAAACACAGCAGCACCCTACCAGGCCATAAGGAAGTCACACTAGCGGCATACCCCACTCAACCTAAGCGAGGAGTCCCCTCTCGCCCAGACGGAACAAACGAAGCTAGAAAAATGGGAAAAGAAGACACTCCACTAAAATGACTTTCATCAAAGCACATAAATCAAATGGCTTCCAATGCATGGCTCACGAGCGGGACGCTCTTTCCCGAGACTGCTCACCATCCAATACCAGGAACTATAGAAAATACAGTACATCGCAAAGGAGCCCGGAGTGTCAGATGGCACATTTTTACGATGCCACCTGGCCTCAGAAACGATCCAACACATCATTGCGCGATGAAGGTGCTCACCCAGACAAAGTACACATTAGACATGACCAGCAGCCAGGATAATACATCAGAAGCTAGTGAGAAAATACCAGTTGAACGAAAAAAAAGTGTACCGTATTACAAGTACGAACCCCAGGCCGTACTAGAGACCCCATTCCATAAGCTGTAGTGGGACCGCGCCATTTTAAGAGACAAGACAATCCCGTACAACAGAACAGCCATAACCCTTGTCAACAAGAAGGGAAAGGCTACCTATCTCATTGACATAGTGGTGCCAAACACTGGAACCCTCCAGAAAATCAACGAGGAAAAGATCAGGAAGTACACGGACCTAAGACAGGAGATCAAAGATGTGGCATATGCAAAAAGTAACGACTACCCCGATCATCGTGTCAACCACCGGCAGGATGGCTATATTTTGAAAATTGGTAAGTGGAATAACTTGAAACGAAATGTGTAGTATAGCAGTTTTTTCTTCAAAAATTAAAAGAAAAATATAAAATTACAATTAAAATACCGTATATATTTCTTATCAATCAATGATAGTATTTATTTGTTATATGATTGTTGCTAACATGTATGTGTCCTATATAAATTATAATATTATTTATAACAGTTATTTTAAAAATAGCGAGGAAGACTACTTTTACTTTATATTTTTTTCTTTAGATTTCGCTAGTTTTAAAATTTCTTCTCTTTCCGAAGATTTTAAAAAGTTTTTAAATTCTGAACAGGGCATGTTATAGTTTTCTTTCACCAATAAAGTTCGGCTTCTAAATTTTCTAATAAACGACGGTTTCTCTCTTTACACCAAGCAGGTTTCATTAAGCTGAAACCTCTTTCTAATGAAGCATTTTAATGTGAAATGCTTAACATAGAGCGAGCTTACAATTTGAGACAAATTACTTTCCTCCGGAAATTTTCAGAAAAATTGCGCCCATATTTTATCAATACGCATTTTCTTTTCTTCATTACTCAATGAAGAACAAAATGCCTTTAGACTTTCTCATTTTTCTCTTGTTAATAGAATTAATTTTTAACACATCTGTTAGATTCCAATAAGTATTAATTTAAAAAATATGTAAAATCAATAAATTAAGTTTTTCCCTCTCTTATCGGGACAAATGATGGTATTATCGGAAAGCGGGACTTAAAGTTCTAAATCGGGACAATCCCGGCCATATCGGGTCGGTTGGCCACCCTGACCACAAGTATGGTCCCAAGAACCCTACACAAGTACAATAGGTATCCCAGAGAACCCATACAAGGAACTCCAGGAAGTCGCAATCCTGAACACCTGTATTCAGAGTATCACGACCAACAGCAACACCAGAAAACCCATTGCAATCATCCTGTGCTCTTGGTACCAGTACCCATTACGGGGTGGCACTCCCATCAGGGAGAATTAATATATAACAACAACAATAATAATAATTTTAAAATACAGTAATCATTTCACTTTTTCGAATATAGAGTACCTGTTTAAATTTTCATTTATGTAGGGTACAAATGGTCTGAAAAAAAAAAAAAAAAAAACTTATAGCGGATATTCAATAATAATGGACACCCCTCTCCCATTAGAAAACAGGCCTTGTGCGTCAGGTTGCATTATATCATTAAAGTTCCTTGCGACGACCGATTAACTGGTTAAAATAAATTTATTAAAATAAAAATATAATATATACATAAGATAAAACAGAAATAAAAGCTTTAAAATACAATAAGATAAAAGAGTTAAAATATATATAATAAAAGCGTTAAAATATATATAATAAAAGCGTTAAAATATATATAATAAAAGCGTTAAAATATATATAATAAAAGCGTTAAAATATATAGTAGCTTTCGAAGCGAAGTGCCTCTTCATCAGCTAGTCTGTATATTAATGGTTACAATAGCAAAAGTCAGCTGGGCATGATCATGTATCACGAGTCTGGTGTCGATAAAGCAGAATTACGTACACGTGATGATCGCCAGCGCTCATCGCACTGCAATACAGTACATTCTATAATAGGGCGTAAATGTACTCCCCTCGTCCGATTCATAGTACGTACTATTATTGGTGGCTATGTGTAGTGCTTCAAGTCATGAGCGCTGGCGGTAATCACGTGAATAGGCGACGATTTCAATATCCGGTTGGGGTTCAAGATTGTGCTGCTCAACCCAATAATGTTTGGCGACTGCGGAGCGTTCAAAATTAGCCGTTCGCAGAGTCACTTCATGTTCAGAAACCGATCTTTCAATCTTCTACCAGACTCACCTACATAACACCCCCACAATCCGGCCACGTAATACGGTATACGGAACCACTCCATAAGAAAGGAGGAACATGTGTTCGCCTTAGAAATAATGGATTGTAATTTCCTTCCCAGAAGTTGCACGCAACGTATATGATGGAGACGCAAAATCCTAACAAGACGTTCCGATACGCCCGGATAATAGGGGATGTAGGCGGTAGAGATAAATTGATTGGCACAAGGGGGGTTAGATTTCGTAACAAATTCGTGAGCCTGCAGCTCACTTCTATCTAGAATATGAGGTGGATAGAGGCAATTTGAAAGCTCTGCCCTAATTTTTGAAATCTCCAATTGCCTGTCACCAGTCGAACTAGAGTGCGTCCAAGCGCGGGAGAATAATGTACGCGCAGTGCTACGTAATTGACCAGGGGCGTGCGCAGAGCCATAATTGGTAAATTGGCCTGCGCACATTGGCTTCCTAAAAACGGAAGTTACTAAACGCGAATCCACGCGTTGGACTAAGACATCCAAAAAAAGGAAGAGTATTATCAACCTCTAGTTCAATCGTAAACTGAATGACGGGCGACAGGGAATTGAGATATTGAAGCAGCCCAGATTCTGATCCCCGGGGTACAATTGCAAAAATATCGTCAACATGACGACACCAGAGAGTGATAGGAATTGGTAAGTTCAAGACAATCTGACTCTCCAGTTCTTCCATAGCGATATTGGCCACGATAGGACTAACAGGGGCACCCATAGCTGTGCTCTGTATTTGGCGAAACAGAGAGTCATTGAACATGATCACACCCCGTTAAACAGAGATTGAGAGCAGTACAAATATCATCTGTAGAGGGCGACGTTCTATCTCCCAATGTGGCATCCCTCCTCAAAAGACGTCTCGCGCCGGCAATGGCCTGTTGTACAGGAACAGAGAAACCACATCAAAGGACACCATAACCTCGCTCTCAGAAATAATAAAATCTTTACACCATAACCTCGCTCTCAGAAATAATAAAATCTTTAATAATACGCAGAAAAAGCGTACTACTGGAAACAGTGTAAACAGTTTTCCCAAAAGGGGTGCTAATAACTTGGCAACATGTTTAGAAAGTTCATACGTAGGTGTATGAGAACAAGACACAATGGGCCGTAAAGGAACATCAGGTTTATGGATCTTTGGAAGCCCATAAAATCTTGATCCCCAACGGGATATTGAAATCATCGATAATTCACGTGATTACCGCCAGCGCTCATGACTTGAAGCACTACACATAGCCACCAATAATAGTACGTACTATGAATCGGACGAGGGGAGTACATTTACGCCCTATTATAGAATGTACTGTATTGCAGTGCGATGAGCGCTGGCGATCATCACGTGTACGTAATTCTGCTTTATCGACACCAGACTCGTGATACATGATCATGCCCAGCTGACTTTTGCTATTGTAACCATTAATATACAGACTAGCTGATGAAGAGGCACTTCGCTTCGAAAGCTACTATATATTTTAACGCTTTTATTATATATATTTTAACGCTTTTATTATATATATTTAACGCTTTTATTATATATATTTTAACTCTTTTATCTTATTGTATTTTAAAGCTTTTATTTCTGTTTTATCTTATGTATATATTATATTTTTATTTTAATAAATTTATTTTAACCACTTAGTCGGTCGTCGCAAGAAACTTTGATGATACCCCCCTCTCTCCTTATGTGCTTAAAATGGAAGGCTTATTGTATTTTTAATGCATAATTATTGGAATAGCAGCTGTCAAATTCGTACTCAAATATAGCAATTATTATAGTCGTTCTAACTGCAAAGCTAAGAGCACTGAAATTACTTACCCACCAATATTTTTATCCAACATTCGACCTCCATAACTGTATTTGTCTATTTTGATTACTTTATAAGAACACATTGCATATTACCATTACTTCTGCGTAATTAATTTGCAATTCTCCAAAGTTATTCAAATTATCTGTAATGTACTTAGCAAAACCTTAGGTTTCTTCTGCCGAAAATATAAGATGTTAATAAATGAATTAAGAAGGAACTAGAATACTCACGTAACGTCAGTCTTTCATTAAATAAGTTATATTTGCAATGAAAATAAGAATGACCAAATAAAAAAAAATCTGTTCATAATAGCGCAAGAACTACCAAACGAAGAGAAATATTTGGAGAGAAATTATTTTATTGATCTGAGAGCTGTGATTGGAGGACTGATTGGCGCCTCTCAGAGCGAGTGCACGTGTGCTTAATCACGTAACGCGAATGAAAAGTGAAGTTCCAATATTGTGGTGTTTGTAATGCAGTATTTTAGTGAATCATTTGAATAAAATTTAGCCAATTTTATTTTAATACGTAAGTAATTAATTTCTTTTAAATATATTTTTGTTTCGTAATTCTAAAATAAATATATTCATTACACTAAATTAATTTATATTATTGATTTTGAATTACTACAGATATACAATCTGAATTTAGCCTCTAACCGTGAACCCAGCTTTCAATACAGTATTTTACCAGCGATGCATTGGGAATAGATACTCTCTATTGTTAGAGGCTTGACTCAACTGCAGTGAACAGCAAGTGCTAAATTTATAGTGCATTAAATTAAGTTATTAACCTCTACTGCTTCTCACTTATTTTATTCTATGGTCAGTCAGTGATTTCTGCAACAAGTTTCTAATAAAAAACGAGTTTTTATAATGATTAATATTATATTTAATATAATAAGTAATATAATTGTAAGTAATATAATTATAAATATCACTTAATTATAAATAATATCTAATTATATATTGTTTGTATACAAATTCAATGCAGCATATCCAGCTAAGAAAAGACACGGGATTTTAATCAGTCACAATAAACTGCTCATCTATTAGTGACTTCTAGAGCCCTACGACCGTGATAATTGTACATAGATTCTTTTCCTAGTTTAGGCTTGTGGTATCCTAAACAAAAAAACTCTCATGCATAATATACTATACCGAATGTATTTAAGCTTTTTTTCATTTCAAGAAATCCCACTCTACTTTTCTGGTATTTTCAAAAATCATGCAAATTGTCATTTAGAATTCTGTAATCTGTTTGGGTATATTGATCACAACTGTTAATTGTAAGGTGGGTAAATTCTGTGCACTTGCGGAACAGTGTTTAAGAAATATTTTTAAAATGGCTCAAAGTATAACAGTTTAGGGACCGCTGGTCTATTGCAAAATCCTCTAGCTATGAAAGTCATTGACGTGTCGGGCATAGCCTCTTTCTATACATAGTTTTGAGCAAACTGGGTTGCTATTAGTGCATCGATGTCATATTATGGAGGCTATTCGCCACGAGTTACCTTAGTATTGCACTATAAATAAAAAGCACTTCTCCAATGGAGAAGTAAACTGCTATTATGGAATGCTCACTATCTTATTTTTGGTAATCAAGCTCATACATGACATTACCAATTAGTATGACGAACCAGTACGCTCCGGTCCATTCCAAGCTCCCATCAGATATTTTTTATTCAAAATTGTACTGTTCAACGCATTCTCTTTCTCTATAGTTTCCATCTATAGTTTCCATCTCTCCAGGTTTGATCCACGGTCTTCTGGTTTAATCATGCCATGTTCGAGTTAGGAGTTTTGTTGTTATCTCTACTGGTCATAGAAGGACAGAGAAAAAATAAAATTTTCATTTTGAGGAAAATATGATATTATTGTATGTTATGTGTTTTTTTTTTTAAAAGTATGTAACTTATTGAAAATATTTAGTATTTAGTATTAGTATTAGTAACGGCCGTATGGTGCAAGAAAGCCTATGGCTTATGCTGCACCAGCCAAAAAAAAAAAAAAAAAAAAAATTTATTTAATTCTTGTATCATAGTATCCCAGTGTTTACTAAGGCGTTGATATGGACCTAAAATCGAAAATTATAATTCTACCCCAGTAAATAGTTACCACAAAAGAAGTCTTTGTAACAATTTGTTAATAAAATTAAAAAAATTATTATTTTTTAGTTAAAAAATAATATTAAAATATATGTATTTGACAAGAAATTTTTTTAAAGATTGCTTTAAATTTGCTCTTATTTTATTTATTTTTATGCTTTTACAGTAGACTCTCGATTTTCTGGGATAGATGGTAAAAAACAAATCCCGGATAATCGATTTCCCGGTTAATCTAAAAGTACAAAACTCCCCGACATACGGAAGGATACGTTCCAGGACTTCTTACTTCGTCGAGTTTTATGTAACTCGGGAATGACTTAATAACATATTGCTACCATATTATTACTGACAAATCTGAATTCCGCGCGATACTTGTTAATGTTTGGCCATTTTGATATATCCTTATTATAATGATTCCTTAGAGATTTAACACATGCACCGTTTTCAAACATTTGAATAATTTCAAGTTTTTGTTTAACTGAAAACGCAACTCTTTTGCGTTTACCCATCATTTTCGCGATTTCTAAAAACAAAAAAAAAAAAAAAAAAAAAAAAAAAAATACTATAAAAAAAATTCCGACATCCCTGACATAAATAACGAACCAAAATTTGTCTTTTTGCAGTGCAACGGAACACAACATAGTGTGCATAGTATTAGGGTCAGGCACCACCTGTGGTTTCCCACATCTGCGCCATATGTTCGCTGTGAAGGAATACAGAACTACTGTAAATGCCAGAAAAGTGTTGTGTGCTGAATATGACATATTGCGTTAGGTTTTGTTGTGTGTCCTGGCATTTGGCCGCAGGGCCCCTGGTGGGACTCCACGTTTCCCGCACACACCACTAGGAGGTAGCCAGTCTGCCCATTATTCTCTGGCTTGTCTCCGCCAGGGTCGCCAGAGCTTCCTGGACGGAGACAAAAAAAAAAAAAAAAGGTAGAGTCGGGGAAGTACAGAGTGTACGCAAGAAAGGAGGGCATAGCTAGAAATATGGAGGATGTAGGCGAAGGCATCCTCCAGGTTATCAATGGAGCAATAAGCGCCATCAGTTGAAAGAGGAACCCAGGAAGGACGATAATCGATGCAACGCACTAAAACAAACGAAACATTTGGTCTCTTTTTTTTTTTTTTTTAACGGCGGGTATGAAGACAGCGGGGGTTGCAAAATAACAGGTGCACTAATCTTCCAATGACGACTTATAATGCCGCTTATTTACGACTTGCAAATATCTGTTTATACCTATTCTAGTTATTACTTAATTTTATGATTTTTTTTTTTTTTAATTTGGAGTCTTGAAGTGTCCCGGTTAATGCGATCCCGGTTAATCGAAAGTCTGCTGTATTTTACTGCTTTTAAGATTGCTTCCTCTCTCCTTTCCCCCCGAAAACTTCTGATAAAGATTTTGAAAAGGTGACAAAACTGTCTTCTTGTTTACGTAATTGATAATTGGTTTTATTTTGAGACGAAATGTGGATGAAAAAAAAAATAATAATAATACCTGGTTAATGGCATTTGAACAGAATTACAATCCGAAGGGGTATTATTGCTTACGTACCAGTGTAAGTAGGTAGAAGTGTGCTTACAATTGCATAAATCATGCATTCATTAAACAGAATATTTTAATACTTAAAAACTATGAATAGGAACATGTGTTGTATGGAGAAATTTACTCTTGTATTTTTATTTACACGCGTTCTAAAATAAATAAATAAAAATTCAATTTGGGGGAAAATAATTTCGGATTTCTGGACGGAAGATCGTTTGGCCCATTCAAAAACATCTTTAGCAAGGTTCATTGCACCTAGCAGCATCGACAATTTTAATTTATCTTCCAATCATCGTTATGTTCATAACAGAGGCCCAACCAGAAATTGGTGGGGTGTAAACTAATATTGGAGGAGTGCAATGTGTATATCTTCTGTATTAATTTATAAAGCATTTATATTTATTATTGCACATACAAAAAATCGACTTCTATTTTAAATTGCTTTCCATTTTTTGATAATATTTTAAAATGAATAATAATATAGCTAACAATAGGACGTTTGTAGTAATTTGAACGTTTATAATAATTTAATAACAGTAAAATATATGAATTCCTTTGGGACGGGATGAAAATGTACCACCCCTAGTTACGCCCTAGTTCATTAAGTTTATCGTTCGAGTGAAATGCTTACCTTTCGATGTTTCCGTTTAAATGATATTGGCTAGACAGACATGCTTAACCAGTATGTCACGTCTGATGTGCCGCGATATTAGGAAAAACTCCATTGGGTTCAATGGCAGTGATTCTTATGTGTGCCGCGGACATAGCATCTTTCAACGCCAGGTATGACAAAAGGTTGGGATCGTTGGGCTAGACAATCGCGACTTCATGGTTAACGTCATTCTTTGTACATATACTGTCTAGCAAAAACATTATGAGCACTTATTTAATAGTGGGTATGTTCTTTTCTTACCGCCAGTACCGCCGCCTGAAGGCAATGCATATACTCTATAAGACCTTTTTTTTTTTTTTAGGAGCATTAGCAACTAAGGCCATATTGCTCCGGGATATGCAGTGGTCATTCCCTGACCTTTCCACATCCTTCGTATTTGGTGGTGACAGGCTCGAACCCCGGTCTAATCAAGAAGCATGTGCTACGCACTGCTGCTCCTTCCCACCTGGCTACGGAGGCGCCCTATAAGACCTCTAAATGTTGCAGGAAGTATTTATGTTGCAGTAAGTATCATGTCGCAGATCTACGCGTCCCGCAGATCTGCGAGATCTACAGTCTCGTAGATCTGCGATAGTTCGTGGTGGAGGATCCAAACGCCGGATCTGTTGGTCCACGTAATCCAGGGATGTTCTTTGGAATTCATATCTAGAGAATTTGGTGGCCAGGATAGCACCTGGAAGTCCTTTTCTTGTTCAGCGAACCACCACCACGGGCGCCTCCGTAGCCAGGTGGGAAGGAGCAGCAGTGCGTAACACACGCTTCTTGATTAGACCGGGGTTCGAGCCCATCACCACCAAATACGGAGGATGTGGAAAGGTCAGGGAATGACCACCGCATATCACGGAGCAATATGGCCTTAGTTGCTAATGCTGCTAAAAACCAAATAACAAACAAACATCAGTGAACCACCCTCGAACAATACCGGCAATGGTATTGTTCGCATTATCGTATTAATGGGCGCATTGTCGTGCTGGAACACACCTGTGCCATCCGGGAAGACAGTCACCGTGTACTTGGTCAGTCACAATGGATCAGTAGTTTTTAGCATTCCGAGGCGGTATAGGACTCCAAGCGGTTCCAAGGAAAATATTCCCCATAACAGTGCCACCACCACCTGCCTCTTTCTGTTGGACCAGGACATCGGAGTGATTCCTCTACTCAGTTTGTTGCTGTACCCTCCATATACCGTCCACACAGCATAGAAGGAAACATGATTCATCGGAAAAGGCAACTTTTTTTTTTCTGTCATCAATGGGGAACTGACGTCCAATGACGCTGTTCAGATACAAACTTGAGGCGTCGTTGGCTGTGGATGGACGTAAGCATAGATACCTTGACCTGGTACCTATTCCGACAACACATGCGGAGCAGGATTCGTGGGATCTTGGTCTTGGAAACACCGTTGATTTTTCTCTGGTTAAAGTCCATGCTCAGTCTGTTGGCTCGCACAAGGCGAGACAGCATACGTTCTTCACAACCATCGATTAGGCTTTGGGGACCCGCCATTGGATCTGCGACTGCTGCTCTATCCACTAATCGTCCACTCTTGGTACAGTTGAACTACACACCCCGAACAGTCCGCAAGATTCGCAGTATCCGTAATACTACCGCCAATTCAACCGGTACCCGACAATTATCCCTTTTTCGAAGTCCATCAGATCACGTCCATTGCGCTGTTGATAAAGTACTTCCTTCTTATGGACTGAATGCCAAGCACTTGCAGTATCACATTTAACGATTCTCAGTGCGACACGTATGCCACCAGGCGGAAAGGAACTGCCAATTGCTAACACACGAGAGGGGGAAGCGTCATATGTTTTGACTATACTGCGTATTTCGTACATACAGTGGTGTGCAAAATTTAAGAACCAGTCAGGTTTTCACCTGTAGCTTCTCATAGGAGTGGCCTGGATATGGGAAAAGCATACCAAAACAACCTCGTGAAGTACAGAAATGATGAAGGAAACAACACCGACACAACAAAGGAAACAAAACAGCACAGAGGGACTTTATTCAAAAATGGCAACATAGCACTGGCTGCCATGATACAGATGCATTACTGCCAAAGTTGTAACAAAGGGAAGAGGTGGTCCTCAGTAGGAGATATGGATACCCCTAATGTCGATGCAGGCTTTGCATCGGCTGTCCATATTTAGAACAATGTTGTTGATAAGTTCTTGCGGTAACATCGTCCATTCCTCTGTCAGCGCTATCTTCAGCTCGTGAACATTTTCTGGTGGGTGTGAACGTGCCGCTGGGCGTGTCTCCAGAGCGTCCCATATGTATTCGATGGGATTTAGATCGCTGGAATGGGCTGGCCAATCCATACGAACAATGTCCTCACTTTCCAAAAGCATATCAACGGCTGCAGTGCGATGGAGTGTGGCGTTATGATCCATAAACACGAACTCGGGGCCAATGGCACCTCGGAACAGACGCACATGGGGAATGATTACCTCAGTACAGTAGCGTGCACTGGTTACAGTACCGCCTTCCAGTATCTGGTGTTGTGTACGTCCATCCAAGATTAAGACTCCCCAGACGAGAACACCTCGACCGCCATATCGATCCCTTTCTGTGATGTTTGCGGGGTGATACCGTGTGCCAACCTCTCGCCACATTAGCTGACGTCCAGAATTGCTGCTGAGACAATCTACTCTCATTAGTAAAGAGTACCTTACGTAAAGATTTTGTGGTTGTAACCTTTAGAAATAGTATTGGTCCTTAAGTTTTGCACATCAGTGTGTTACTGTAATATGTATATATTAATATGTAATATGTGCTTAGTACATATTAAAACATTTGTAAATCATGAATTAAAAGTTCCACTTTTTATTTTTCATATCGAACTTTTGTTTTCTTTATCTCTCGGACTGAATTGCACCTTGATGTTGTAGGGTTTTCGGAGCATTAGCGACTAAGGCCATATTGCTCTGTGTACAGTATATTGCCTGTGTTCTGTGGTCGATTTTCTGTTTTGCTGGACAAAAAAAAACGAGTTTCCGGGTGAAAAAACCATGCTACCCTCGCCTGAGACCGACTAACTCAGCCACGTTGTGAAAAAGGTCCATAAAAAGTCTTCTCTCGTCATCGACGGGACTCGAACTCCGTGAACTCAGGTCTTTTTCCACCCAAGGTTTTGAGGACGGCGGTTTTAGCAACTGAACGAGACCGTACCTTTCGCAATGATTTTCAGGCTATCCAGGTTTGGGTTTACTGTCATTCTTAATAATTTGTAAAGTACAAAGCAAAGCAACATTGAATATTAGTGATTTTTATTTCAATATCTTTGCCGTAATGTTTATGATATTCCAAAATATTTTTGACAATTCACTATCTTAAATATCTAAAATATATTGAATTATAAACAATATTTATGATTTAGAAAGAAATCATATGTATATAACGAATGCTAATTAGAATATTATGTATGAAAAGGGCTTTTTTTCTGCCATTACCGCGTTCTGGAAGTTAAAAGGTAATAAAAATAAAAAATCATATATTTAAAACAAAAAAATATTTATTTTAAAATAAAAATTATTTATTATTGCTGATGCCGTTGGCGCGTTGTGCGTCGGCGGAGAGTTAAGCTAGGTGCACAGCCTGACTTTGTGCTTTATCTGTTGAAGTGTTCGCCGATCACAACGCTTAATAAAACCATAGCTTATTCGGACCATCGTGCAGCCGTAGACATCAACAGTAAAAAAATAAATCACAATAAGAATATCATTACATGCTTTTACTACGGAAACCTTTTAGAAACGTTTTGAATAATATATAATAATTTATCTATACATTAAAAAAGTTTTCCTCCTGGTAATATTTATTACAGCCAATGGGAGAAGAGGACAGGGCAATTACGTCACTACAAATGTGCAGGTAAATAATTATATAGGTCATTTTTTGATTAGATTTCGATCAGTGCGTTATAATAAATAAATTTTCTGTTTATACTCCGGCACGACAACCAAGTCAGTAGAGTTTACAATAAATCGTCAATATAAATATTTATCGTATTTAGTAGTCACGGGCTAGTATATTGGTATAATATTATTATTATACAAATAATAACAAAACTATACAAATATTTACAAAAAATTAAAATATTTACAAAATACTAAAATATTTATAAAATACTAAACTATTTATAATCATACCTCTACTATATCCGGACGATGGGTTCCATCATCAGCTGACATTAATATACATACAAAAAACGTTAAATATAAGGCAAACAAATGGGTTACTGGGCAGAATCAGACGCTTGCCAATCTAGAGCGCGTACGTGGGACGCATGCCAACGTTCGTCGCATTGTAAGACAACTCCTCTGTAACGTGCACCAACGTCGTGCACGTGCTTCACTGTCTAATACATGACTACGCCCGGCATAATTTTATGTACGATTGTAACGTTTTTTTTTTCTATATTAATGTCAGCTGATGAAGGGACCCATCCTCCCGATATAGTTTAGTATTTTGTAAATATTTTAAATATTTGTATAGTTTGTAAATATTTTAGTTAAATATTTTAGTATTGCTCTTTTGGATGCAACAGTATTCCTCATGCATTATGGAACCCAAAGCAAAAGGCATTTTCCTAAGTGACCTATGTAAATTCAGGTAAATAATTACATAATGATATTTATTCGACCTTGAGAATGCCGCGTGGTGGGGTAGGGTAGCCAATGGGAGAAGAGGGAAGCGGGTCACATGTTACAAGTGGGCGGAGAAATTGCGCTACTACAATAATATTACATCACTGTGCACAGGTAAATAATTACATAGGTCATTTCCTGATTAGATATCGATCAGTGCGTTTTGACAGATGTGTCTTTTACGTATAAAAGATTTGACTTACTCCGTCATACCTTTACATTTTACGCAGAAGAATAAATTAGTTTTATTAATTAGTTTTGTCCAATTTATTATACTTTTATGACATAAAATGTCAAATTAGCGCTTATGGCGCCATTATTTAAAAGCATCACTGGAGGATGAGAACAAGTATGGTTTCTTGAGATCTCAAAAAAAAACTTAAAAACTAACTGTTTAAGAGGTTGTAAAAACTCCCAAGTTCGAAAACTTAGTTCATTTAGCACAGTGATTTTCTAAAAATTTTCCCGTGGAGGGCCAGGTCCCCCTTTTTTTCTAGGGAAACTTCCTCAGCGTCCAGAAATTTACATTTTACAAAAAAAAAAAAAAAAGTCCTGTGTACAACACTAGAACTATAATAAAAAATGCGTACTATTTCTAAGTTAATTGAACTTAGAAATAGTACGCATTTTGGTAAAACTAACATTTAACATATCTGGTAAAACTAACATTTAACATATCTGTAAGCATTTTAATTTAACAAATTGTTGCTAACAAGCAGATGTATCAAATGCATGTATTCTAACTACTCAATCTTATGAATGTTTATGACCCCATGTAACCCTAACCCTTAATTGATATTGACTTGATACAGTGATTGCTAACATTTAATTAACTCATCTTTATGCCTTCGCGGTAGTAGAGTGATTATAATCATCGTCACGTCTTCCACAACTGGTGGAAGAGGCCTGAGTTCAAATGATGTATTGTGTAGTTTCTTTTACAAATAGGCCTGTTTTTTTTAACCCTTTTATGCATTATTGGTATATTTGTCACTCATAAAACTGTTTTCACCTTATAAAGAAAGTAATATCGATTTCGAATAATTTTCGTTTATATTGTAGTATACCGATTTATCGATATCGATGGACATCCATATGATATTTTTTTTAATATCGCTAATGTTTTTATCTTAATATTATTATTTTTTTTAAATTCATACTTTATAGTATGAGGACACAGTTATAAATATGTGCTAAACCAAAACAATTGGGGATTAAAAATATATATACTGTACTATATATTATTTTGACATTTGTGTGACTTCAGTACATACGAATGCACTAAACACAGGACAACTAGTCGGTACGATCCCGGTTATGTGGCGGCTGTAGTAAGGGTTCTTTATTTATCAATATCTGTCAACGTTCATCATTACTTCAGAGGCAGCAGTTATTGCGGAGGGATACATTTTACAAAATGAAGAGAGACGGTTACCTATTTCCATGTTCTCGAAAGGTCTAAGGTTACGTCACGCACTACTTGTCCTTTACTAAGCAGAGATGAAGCTCTGTATTTACATAAATATTATGCTATTTTATTGCTTAATAAATGATTTACAGTCATTTTAAGTATTCTTTGTGTTGTATTCTTAGTACTGTATTAGAAAACAACACTTCTCAATAAATTTCAATGTACATAAAATTAGCAAATTTTCATATGAATCTCGAATGGTATTTTTAAATTAAGCAACACACAATTTTATGTTAATTGTAAAGCAAAATGAAGAACAATTAAATGTTATTGATATATTGATCATAAATTTAAATGACTGAAAATAATACAAAGAAATATTTATGAATTCTAGTGATACAATAAAAAAGCATGAAATTTAAGTTTAATGTTTTGTAGCATATGATTTATGGAATTGATTTTTGTTTGAGATTATTTCCATCAGCCTGGGTTCTAAAGATGTCGTGTAGATGCGTAAAACAAAACGAGATCACTATCCATTAATCTGGATCTTAATTTAGACTTCTTTACGTTCATGGTAGAGAACGTTTTTTCACAGATATAAGTACAGTACAAATTTGTACTGTACTTATATCTGTGAAAAATATAAGTACAGTACAGTTTGTATTTCCAAATAACGAAGCCATTCGATGTCCATATTTTCGTATTTCTGGATATTCTTCTGGAGAGAGTTCTTTGATAGCGACTGTGATATTTTGGATTTTCGCAGTGCCTACTGGTCAGCTAATTATTTTCTGCGAACCAATCCCCACCTACATGCCCATATCCCTCCGTGTTTCTCTATACAACGAATCAGTCATTTGCGCATTTCGTATTAACCGGTTTCCACTGTAGTTAGTACGCAAGTCTTGAGTCTGTCAATTTGAACAAAAAATTTCTTCACATTTATACATAACATTATAAAAACGGACGCGGGGCGCATACAGAAAGCTCGCGGATCGAGATGTCCCTCGAGCCATACTTTGTGAAACCCTGGTGTATAGGTTTTTAAAAAAGGTGATATTGTTTCAGCTCAGAATACAGTTTCAGATCAAAGATCTTTTAAAACTTGACGGGTCGAACTCCGACACAAGTTTATGAATTTTTGTGGGAATTATGTGGTGAGCTAACAGTAGATCGTAGCAAAATTTAATGTTGATCTCAAAGGTTTCGGCAAGACCAGACCAGACCAGTGTTGAAGCAAACACATCAGCAGTCATTATTACCACCAATTTGGAAGAAGACGCGTATGACCCATGAAGAAATATCCAACGAATCTGCGATACCAAAGTAATTTGGTCACCGAATTTTAACTGCGATGTTACAAAAACGAAAGGTGGCCTGATGGGTCCCACATTTTCTGTCAGATGAACAACGAGCAAAACGCGGTTACTTGCACATTACTGGTAAGAAGGTAAACAGTTTTTAAAACGCGTTATTGTCATTGATGAGACACGGACACGCATCTTTGAGCCTGAAGTCACAATCACTCAATGGAAGCATCTATCTTTTCCACGGCAGTGTTTCAGTGCCAAATGACACAAAAATTGCTAATATGTCACGAGGAACTGCCTAAAAGCTGATGTCATCCAGAGAGGCAGTGCAGGGCGGAAGCTAATACTCGAAAAGCGACACAGTCGTTAGTCCCGTCTGCGAGTCAAAAAAAGGGAAGGAGCATCGGGGGATCACTACGTGTCCCGAGCTTAATGTGGCTGTGAACATCCTGTATTGGGAAACTGCCTGACTTCATAGGGCGGAATAACACAGCCAAATTGCTGTGTACAAACCACTCAATATATAACAACACCTATTTGAAGGTCGGGTGATGCAAGGCACAGAGCCATAACCAGTGTTACAAACTCAACCAACAACTCATTCTGTTATTACGAGGTTGATACTGAGTGCTACGATTTCCTCCAGAGAGATAATCCTTATCCCACACCGCATTTCTTTCCTGCTAGATTGCGTCTTCCAGGACAACAGTAACCTCTTTAAAATCCGACACCACCTAGGATTGAGAGCTTCTGGATTTTAGAGAGATATATATCTCGCAGTTGGACGGTTTTAGAGGATCACATTTTAGTGAATATTAAGCACAAACAACTGAACTTATTTACATTTGTAAATATTTATAATGATCATCTGGTACTTTCGTTCGTTTCTGCGGCCAGTAGGATTTAAAGAATTAAGACCATTACATGGATAATACAATGGTTTTATTTATAACAAAAGAACAAACTTGCCATTTTAAGGAGTTGCCCTGGTATTGCACACCTTTATAACAAATAGCTTTAGCTGTTACAAGTTTAAAAACTGATTTCATATGCCGCATGACTGTTCAAATGGTGACCACCTACTATCTGATGAACCAATGAAATTGGCTGTCATAGCAATCTATCTTTTTAGGAAGTGGGCAATTAACCTTTTGGAAAGACCATTTGTTTGAATGTAGTGCAATATCAGGGCAACAACTTACCAAAGGCGAGTTTATTCTTTTGCGAGAATTAAGACTACTGCATTACCTGTGCAGTTTGAATCCTGATGGCCACAAAAACGGATCAATGCACAAAATTACTTTGAAAGCATTGTATAAAGAAAGAATTATCATTCTTTTTTGCATGGATTTTTAATGATAAATGTGATTGGTAATACGAGTGCCGTATTAATATTTCCGGATTGTAAAATGTTGATTTTTTTTGTAAAATGTGTTGGATTTTTAAGAATTCCAGATTCTAAAGAGTTTACTGTATATATCTTCAAGCCCATCCTTCCATCCTTCATGGCACTCCCACCCAGCGCTTCAATTAGGCTTTAAACATTCCGGTTGACAAGTTTATTTTTTAAAATTCAGTTGATAGTAATCCGGTTGTTAAACGTTCCAATGTTTTCCAAAATGTTAAAGATGGCCACTGTCGATTAAAAGTTCGAGCACATTAATTAATCGTGGTCCGAATGTCAGAACCAATGAAAAATGGCGTGTAATGGCCACATGTGTTGGATAACCTTTTTGTAAAAAAATATATTTAAGGTTATTTTCGTTGTCAAATATTATTATCCTGATCTGAATGTTTTCCATTTCGAGCAGTGCGCCATTCTCGATTTTGCTGAGTCTTGGAACTGCCTGATGACACGCCTATGGCGGCGATTTCTGACACTATAAAAATACACGAATTTCCTTGTAGAATAGTGATGCCACTTTTCTATAAATCTAGTATTGTTTGCGCTTAGAGACTCGACCCTCTACTAGATTTGCAATATCTAGTAGTGCCATTTTTGAGGTTTCCATTTTTTTGGCTTACCTGAACGTACAGTTTTTTTTTATCTCAAAAAACGAACAAACCAATCTTTAGAACTTACATTTCATACACTCAGAATGCACCGGGTCTTTATGGAACGAATATGAGTAACTAACATTTTTGTTAGGTTTCAGTTCTTTTTCTACATAATATACTAGAAGTTACAGAGTGCTTTCGGTACAGTCCCCCCCGCCCCCACCTTTACAAGACATTCCGGCTATTTAATGTTTCATGAACACGCGTGCAGAAATGCTTTAAGCATCGATCCTTAACACGTGCTTCTGGGAGGTTTCGCACAACTTAAGATAAACACTGATAAAGGTTTGTTGCGTCGCCAACCGTTTTGGAAGGTTTCCAAATGACAGCAGTTTCCTTCACGCACCGAATAGAGCGCCATCTACAAAAGCTGGAAGCGAATGTTCAGATGTCTTATCTAAGGAGCCAAAGTAACGATAATTCAATTAGATGAGTGTGCGACTTCCAGCTGGGACCGTACAAGCTGACAGATAATGTTTACGAGCAGATGGAGAAAAATAATAATAAAAAAGAAGAAAGTGGTTTCCTTGCCAAAAGAGCTGCGTGGTTTCCTTTCCTATTAAATTATAAAAACTTATTAATAATTCAGTCCTTTAATATTATTCAAGAAATGTTAATAATGTATTAAAATTAATAATGTGGAGTAAAATTTCAAATTTAGAAATTCGCCAGAAGTTGTATTTTTATATAAAACGCCATCGTTGTATTTTATTTACATAAACAAAAGTTTGGTTTTGAACTTTTCCCAGATTTTCTGTGCAGAGTATATTATTATCTTTCTCGCTGTGACAACTCAATGATAATTCAAATCATACATGAGAAAACTAAGTGATACCCCCATCGGTGCTTTTCTAGATTTCACCTTGCGTTTATCTATTGTAATATAACTTAGGGATGGTCTGTTAAATGCTCACCCCACCTCCATTTTATGAATGTTTTACGCATAAATATTTATTATTCAATCCATCGCATTGAATTTTTAAAACCACTTTTAAGCAACGAATCGATAGCTGAGTAGTTAGGCGAATGTAAAAATAAAATCACGAATGGGGAGGGGGAACTTGAATTTACTATGTTTTAAAGATTGATTTGCAAAAATTGATTGGGTAAGAAATTCCCAGCTCTAAAATTTCTTAAAAAAAATATATTCTGTTTGTGTTTCACTGTACCTTGCTCAGCAACAATAAATATTTCTTGACTGAATGTCTGAGTATGAAAGAGGTTGTTTATGCATGGGTATGGCATTACCATAATTTCTTCTGCCCAGGTAGTATGAATGCATCGTTTATTCATATCTCATATTGTGAACACCTTCACAAAGAGTTGCCTAGGTATTGCACTACTTCGAATAAATAACACTTCTCTGGTAGAGAAGACTACTGTTACTTATTCTCAGATGGGCATCACCACCCAGACGACACTATTTCGAAGCTAGTTGTATATGTGTGAGATAATAACTCTACTGTCCACTTGTCCCTATTAGACTTAGAAAAGCAAAAAAAAAAAAAAAAAAAAAAAAAAAAAAAATAGAGGGGAAAGTTATAGTAGCAGAGGAATAAGAAGAAGAAGAAAAGAAACGGTGTAGAAGAATGACGGGGACTAATTCCTTCAACTCACACAACTCAAAACCTCACTCCTTGAATAGGCAACGCTACCCCAGTGGGGTAGACTGTTGTTACCTATTCTCGGAAACTCCGGGCAGCATAAAGCATCTCATGACTGCACTGGTTCGAAGCTAGTTGCCTTCATAATCGGTGGGCGGGCAGGTACCCTCTTACAATAGTGACAACCGAGTTATGCAGTATAACTCCACAATATATATATATATATATAATCTTTATTGTATACAAACATGATATATACAATAGACCCTTCACAGCAGCAATGCCAGTGGTTTTACATTGGCTGGTGGACAATAGCCTTGGGGAGACGGAGCCCACATCGAAGTTCGGGCTCATCCCCCAGAGCCAACAATAAAATTGAATCAGTGTCAGATTATTTACAGGATATATGCGTTTGACAGTATTTACAATGAAATAATAAAGATATTCATATTTACCTTATGGTATATTAATATTTATATTCATAAAGATATTGTTGACTTTATTTACAACACATTCATAAAGACATCGTACTTTCAACATTATTTACAATATATTGGGCATTATTATGCTGCCCTTATCAATGTGCACTTTGCCTGGCCAAGGTCAGGCTCTTAAGGATCTGTCTTCGGAACCTCCGATCCTTCACAAACCTACAGAGGTCGCCGTCAATTGAAAGGATTGTGGGGAGCATCTCCCTGGGGAGAAAGCGGTCACTGAGCGCTAGTCTGTTATAATGAGCTGTGAGCGTGGGTGCTGACCTCAGTCCGGGTAGAGGGATCCTCCAGCCACACAGTTCCCAGATGCTTGGCTCCGAGACCATTCCGGTTGTCATCTTGACAGTGAGAACGAGGCGTTTTTCAAATACAAGATCTGGAAGTCGGGCAAAATTAAGTGACATCGCCATCGCAGTTGTTCTTTGCTGGGGTGGACGACGATGTTTTTTGCGTGATCCAACGAAGGAGCCACTATTCGGCGGAGTACACGCGCTTGATGTTGGTAGGGGCCGCGGACCCCCAAATTTCCGAGGCATACAGTACGACGGAGTATACTGAGGTGTATACGTATCGACGAGTCACATCCAGATCCCGAACGTGGAGCAGTTGTTGTTTTGTGATCCAGCGCATTTGACAGAATTTTGCTGTGAGCTTGTCAATGTGGGGGTTGAAGCTCCGTTTATAGTCGAAGACGACTCCCAAGTCTGTATGCATCTTGACCACTGGGAAGGGAATGCCGTCTAGAGAAGCTTGGATTTCAGTGGGTTGGCGCTTCAGAGAAAAGACAATTTGGGCTGATTTGGCAGGGTTAATGAGGAGGCCAAATTGATGGAGATAGGATCCTAAGTTATGTAACTTTTCACAGATCTTTTTATTGATGTTTGAGAGATGTTCGCCGGGGTTAATCTGAGTATATATCTTAATATCGTCGGCATAGCAGAGTATGCCTTCTCTCTGTTGCACAAACGGAAGAATAACTGCGGTGAATAATGCTCCGGAGAGAACTCCGCCTTGGGGAACTCCCGCAGTGATCTTCTTCCAGATTTTGTGTTGATCCGCTTTAAGAAGAATGGTTCTGTCAGAGAGCAGGGCTGTGATAAACCACAACATGTCACCTTTTATGTAGAAGTAGTTTTCTAGGAGGTGAACAAGTGAGGGGATACTGATGGAGTCGAAAGCAGCTTCCAGTTCGATGTAGGTGACAGAAAGCTCTGCTTTAGCTTCTATATGAGAGATGCTTGATGGTGTGCGTGGTTTAATCGATAAAAAAATTTTTTTTGACTGAATGTCTTAGAGTATGAAAGAGGTTGTTCATGCATGGGTATGGCACTTCCATCATTTACCTGCCCACCCACTGATGATGAAGCTAGCTTCGAAACGGTGCCCATCTGAGAATAAGTAACAGTAGTCTTCTCTACCAGAGAGGCGCTTCCGTAGCCAGGTGGGCAGGAACAGCAGTGCGTAGCACACGCTTCTTGATTAGACCAGGGTTTAAGTCCGTGACCACCAAATACGGAGAATGCGGAAAGGTCAGGGAATGACCACCGCATATCCCACGAGCAATATGGCCTTAGTTGATAATGCTCCAAAGAACCAAATAACAAACATCTACCAGAGAAATGTTACTTATTAGAAATAGTGCAATACCTAGGCAACTCGTTGTGAAGGTGTTCTCAATATGAAATATGAATAAACGATGCATTCATACTAGCTGGGTAGTAGAAATGACAGAAGTGCCATACCTATGCACAAACAACCTCTTTCAACAATAAATACGATTAAAAATTATTATTATTATTATTATTATTATCCGTTTATTTCCATAAGGAAACCACCCCGGGACGGCAAAGTGCCAGGAGGGTGCTAAGTACATATCAGGGTACGAGATACTACGTGCAGTGGGTTACATATACTGAACACGTAGTCTCGTCCCGAAATATTATATACACATTTTATGTTTAATATATACAGTATTTACACATTGATGATTCTGTACATACATTATACAACTGATATATTTACAATTCACTAATAATTCCATCTATAAATTACATATTAACATAACTGTTACAGAAGGTATATTTTTACAGTCAACAAATTATTATTGTTCTTAAAGCAGAAAGTTTCTCTTTTACTCTAAATTCTTTGGTACGTTGCAGCCGATTCATATTTCTGTAAGTCTGTACGAATCCTGGAAGATCTCTTTCCGGTATGTTGCATCCTCACACAGTTTTTCGGCATCTATGTGTAGTGAGTTAAATATTTTCGCTGTATTTGATGGGAAGAATCTTTGCAGGCTACTAAGATTGTTCAGGACTGAACGCAGTGGATTATTTACTTCTCCGCAACGTCTAGCAGTGGCACGCGGTTTGACTAGAATATTATCCAGGACTGGAGCATCCACTCTGCCTGTGAGCATTTGTGCGAGAGTGTGTATGTTCCTGTTAATTGTCCGCTGCATCCAGGGTGTGATGTTAAGGTTTGAGTAGAGAATGGCCCTTGAGATAGGAAAAGGGTGGCCAGCAACTCTGTTAAGCCATCGCAAGAACCAGTACTCGATCCCAAGGACGGACTTATAATGTGAATCTGGAGCTGAAGACCAGATTTGCGAGGCATACATTGCAATTGGCAGGACACACATTAAAATGTACTTGGTCGCTAGCTGAGGATCCCTAATTCCTACCAGTTCCTGTCTGGTAGCCCATAAAGCGGCGAATATTTTGGTCTTCATATGGGCGAAGTGTTGAGCAAAGGTGAGTCTGTCATCCCACTTAAGACCCAGGTCCAGGTGAGAGTGCACTTTTACCACATTAGACCCGTTCACAGAGATCGAGATGTCATTTTTATTCTGCTTGCAAGTTATGGTCATTTGGGCAGACTTCTGCGCATTAATACGGAGCCCGATGCAATCCAGGTAGCTCTCAAATTCTCTGATTGTGCTATTTGCCATCTGACTATTTGCTATTATGGGTAGACTCAAGATGGCCTTCGTTCTGCCTGCAGTCATCTTCGAAACAAGACAATGACTTACTAACATACCTGGATTTCAAAATCTTTATTTGGATTTCTGTAGCTGTTAGGCTTTTTTTTTTTTTATGTAAGAGGAATTTCGAATGCCCATATTCAAAATCCATCTGTCTGTACATTTTATTAGGATAATGGAGGTTTGGGCCATATACAACAGTCTGTGCAAATATTATGTAAATCTAAGAGGTCACATGGTGCGTGGCGTGTACAGGAAAGCGCTCTAAAGCTTACCTGACTAGTGGCCAAATCACTTTACCGGCAATAGGCGTTTAGCAGGTGCTAGAGAGACTGTTGCACTTGTCAAGTTTCCCCGGAAAACTCAGGTTTTTCGTCCAGAAAACGGAAAACCGACCTCAGAACAAACTCAATTTAGGGACAGTGTACATGGAGCAATATGGCCTTAGTCGCTGATGCTCCTAAAACCTTACAACAACAACAGCAACATTGTCCAGTGTTCTCAAAGAGTAGTGAAAAAACGCCATGCTGCGGCAAAAAATGAAAGATAACGGAGTGAGGTGTTCGTCTTGTGGACCGGATAATCAGGAATAACTTTTGCGAAACGATGGGGCAATTAACCTCTGCATTTAATCTTGAAACATCAAAAGCATCCGAGCCATATCACCCAATGAACGCTACGAAGAATACACTACAGGTTTAGGAAATGGTCAAGGAAACAACATGTCGGGCATGTTTTCGTGGCATATCCTTGGTCTCTCTGATCTACCTGGAGGACATCGTGAGCATGTCTGGACATCGCTGTGTATCAGGTATACTCGGATCTCAATCCTGTTGAGCATCTGGTATCTGTTGGTTGAAATATAATGGCATGTTCGCTAGCAGAATCCTCTGCCAATGTCTGTAAAAAACTTTACACATTTTTTAAAGGGAAAATCTTGTTTAACTAAACTTTTGAACTATTTTGACCGAGTTACTCATGAATTGGATGTGGAAAACAATTTTGATATTGTTTGCTTGAACTTTAGCTGAGAATTTAGTGTTACTATATATGCTGACATATGATGGCATAACTGGTATGATCCTTGATTCAAGGGTTGTGATTAAAGTTGATTCTTTAGATCGGGCTAGGATTGGAGGTGGTATCCCCTAGGGATCAGTACTGGAAATACTGCTTTTTTCTGATTGTCTTAAATGATATTAGTCAAAGTATACAGGGCGTGATGACAAAATTTGCAGATGATGTCAAGATCTGAGAATGGTTAATGACCAGTATTAAGCAGAACTGCTTCAAAACCACTCGGAAAGTTTTCTGTATGACCAGAAAAGTAGCTGCTGAACTTTAAAGCAAATTGCAAGGTCTTACTTATCCTTGTGAAATTTCGGGGGGTCTTAACATGACAGTTTTTTTTGTTACCCTTGGGAAATGCCAAACTCAAAATAACTTATATACTTGCAGCAGTTGAATAAAAATGGTAGAGGAAAAAAGGATTTGTGTGTTACGTCCCAAGTAGACAAAAAGTTTACCACTCAGTAGAGACATGCGCCAGGGAGGGACCTGTGGTGTCCTGTGGATGATTTATCAAACCTTTTATTGTAGAGATAGGAAGCTCATAATTAGATTTAACACAGTATTATAGGCTACACATGTAATACTGTGTTCACGTATACATGTAATACAAGTATACATCAAATACACATGTAATACTGTGTTCAACTGTGCATAAAAAAAACATCATGCTTCTTGGAAAGGTCCAGTGACAGGCAACGCTCGTGGTGAAATTGTCTAAAGGGCGCTCATATGCGGAAAGATTTTGAATATGTAGGCCGCAGAGCTTGGTAACGCGCAGTTAACTGCATTGAGTTTATACGACTGTGATGGGGGGGGGGAAGTAAAATTAATGAAGGCGAATTTTTTATACTATTGACACTAGAACTACGGAGAATAAATTCAGACTAAGAGGAAAATTATAGACTTAATTGTACGAAATTTTCCTTTGTCCAGTGGACTGGCACTCATTGAACAATTTGGCACCATGGGTGGTTGAGTTCAGCAGTTTGGGTAAATTCAAGTGACTACTGCACCGTTATTTACAAGAAGAGAGGAAACGCACAGGATAAGTATTTATTTATTTTACAAGTGCAGCAAATGCTCTGGCTTTCTTGCACTGTACAGCCAATACTAATACTAGTTATCATATGTTCAGCAGATTTAGTGAGAATCGTTCATATAAACATGCTTGGGATATAGGATAGACGGTGCGGGTATCGTAAGGTTTGCTGGACCAATTGTTTCTCGATTGTTTTTGCTGAAGGATCAGCAGTGGATATTTATTAATAGTATTTGTTGGATGAAACTAAGGAAATTCATTAGTCTTTGCAATTGCATATGGAACAAGTTGGGAGCTCTTCTTTGCACTTGTAAAACAAACTAGCGTGTAGGGGGCAGGGAGTTTTTCTTACGTAATGCTTATACCGGCAAGGTGTGTTTATCTCTTGAGCAGTCGGATGTACACAGGAAATAAATAACAAAACATTTTTTATGCTAGTGACTATTTACATATTTACACTAAATTGGTAATCATTACAATTACATTTTCAGGTTCCTTCCTTATTTAAATTTCCAATAATATTATTACGCTGGAACCAGGGTCTGAAGTCCTCAGAAATGTCGTTGACTAGTTAGTCTCCTCCTCCTTTGTTTTCACAGTTTTGTCTTGCATCTTCTAATTCCTTGCGTCCTCTAATTCTCCAGCGAAGTCATGTCACCTAGTGTATGGCAGAACGATGCATTTACGCTCTCGGCTTAAAGAGAGCTTTCTTTTGTGCACCCAGTGAGCTGCAGCAAGAAAGTTGCGTTTCAGGTTTGTGAACTACTCAAATTTTCGTAAAAAAAAAATCGGTTCACTACTGGATTCGCAATAACTGTCCCCTTAAAAGAACTAAAATTTAACTACGAAACCTAAGTTTAAATTATTATAAGGGTGTATAAATTAGTGGTCTGATGAGGAACGTTGACAAGATCAAGCATTTAAGCAAACAAAACATATTTAATCACAGATTAGTCTAGGCAACTTTACAACACACGCACACATTGACAGTTGTACTCATAATTTCATTTACATAATCATTCACAATTACATTTGACACTATTATCTCTCAAGGAGGGATGATTCCTAACGCATTACTATCTTAATTCTGAAACATTTCGCAATGGTGTAACTGAGGCTCTCTTGTTCTTTGTCATCATCACGAATGCGAGAGATATGGACGCTCAAACTAATAATAGGGGTGGAGTAAAGCTTATTTTAGACTGACTAAGAATAACTTTGATAGTACATTACACTTACTGATTTTTGTCTCAATCGCTAAAGATATTTTTAATTAGTTTTAAATAATTATAATGAAGCTAGATTTAGTTTTTTTTTTTTATTTGAGAAATTCATTAATATAAGATTAACGGCATAGTGGGTCGATTCCTCCTCCTGCAGCGTCAGTTATCAGTCATCCATCAGTGTGAATCACGTAATAATTTTAATATACATTAACAGTTTTAAATAAAACTACGGTCTTAGTTGATGAGGATTCAAAAAAGTAACTCTAGAGCTCCCCGTATACATTCATCCCGATTTAATTATTTTATTTCTTTCCCATTTGCATTATCACCGACATTCACTCTGCTATACTTTCAATCATAGCAATAAATCGAGAAAATTACCGAAAATTGCTTCACCTCTTGTCATCCTTCTCCGACTCGCCCATTGCGACTTCGATCGATCACTGGAAACAAAAGATCTGCTCCTGGAGAGCTCGAACCTGCAGCCTTCCCGATGCACAGGCGCCTTATGGACTCTACTCTTCTTCTCTCTTGCCCCTTGCATCACCTTTTAAATAGGGAGATTTTGTTGATTTGTTCATTAAGGCGGACCCACCCTTGGTATCCAGCCATTTGATTGATGCTTTAATTTATGAATTTTTATTAGGTGACAGTTGGTTTCCAGATGATGACATTTTGTTCTTTTTTGAACTGTACATTTTATTCCTTTACTAGGCAAATCTGGGCAATATTTTAAAAGCTAATTCCACAGGGATCAAGCGGCTCGGGTTGCATACAGTGGCCCAGCGAAGTTGCCCATACTTTGAAATGTATGAGACAGTTTTCGAAGCCTTTTTTAGGATCTTCTACCAAAGTTTAGTTATATTCAATGATAAAAATAGAGCAAGTACGACAGCGAATTTTATAATTAAATAGAGACCAATTTCTTCATAATTAAATTACGGCGTGTTTATTAAAAGAATGAATCAAAATGGGGAAATTATTTAAAATTCCTTAAACATCATAAAGACCAAAGTTGCTGTTCATCGAATTTTAATTTCTTTGGCCTCAAGGATCTTGATATTATTTTCACTTTTTTTCCTTCACAAAAAAAAATCTTAATTGGACTACAATGCCACTCAATTACTAATCTAGATCACCCATAATCCATCCTCAGGGCCAACGATTACCCATCTGAATCTCTAAATTCCCTGCTGTCCCCCTACTGCACATTTCTCTGTTTTTCTATTTATCATTACCCTATTCTCCATTATTTCTTATTTCTCTTTGTTCTCTGTTATGTCTTATTTTCTCTTTTGTTCTCTGTTATTTTCCCACTATTCGCTGGTCTCCATTAATTCTCTGTTGGCTGTTTTCAGGGACATTCTAATATTGTAATTTTTTTTTTTTTTTTCAATTATTGACAGTATCATGGCTGCGTAAAGCCAGTTATGAATCTTGAATGCTTATGGTGGTTATGGTGGGGGAAAGGTAATAAAATGATTATGAGAAGACCTCTTTATTATGTCTCAAAGCACTAAAACCCACAGTGCAACCTGATTGCAATGTTAAATTTCAATATGATTAGAATATCTAAAACTGAGGATTATTCTCTTAAAATATTTGTATGTTGGGCAGAATAGTGAGTACATGAGAATAGTGAGCAGTTAGAGCTGACACACAAAATAGAATAACAAAACATTTATTGCACAACAAGGCTATATATAAAAAGAGACATTATAGCCATTATTACTATGTAATAAACGATCATTCGTAAAATTCGTATCTGCCGCGTAACTTATGAAAGTAGTTCGCGGAACATGACAATAAAACAGCTTTTTTTGTGGTAGGCAACAATCCCATTAACAGTGATGGGAGATTCAGGTATGCTATAACAACCTAACTTATACTACATATGTTAAGTATGGGTATATATCATTATATTTAAAAAAATAATTATTAATATATTTGCATGCCTTGTTTAATATTTTTTGTGATCCGTGATTTTAACTACAAATAAAAAAAATGTCCGTATCTGAGAATAGAATGCCTTCTAAATAAATGTGAATCAATTGATGCTAAACTTGCACAGTTAATTCTTCTTTTAAGTACTGTATTACATTTCATGGCGTCATACCTATTATTTCTGTCTTCTATAATATCCATAATTCATAACCTGTCTTAGGAAATACAATTCATAAACCTGCCAGTCATAATATTTTACACGCATATAATTCACAAGGACGTATTTGTCATTCAGTTCAATCTTTTCTGCTCAATTACTTTCTTCAACCTTGATAATAAAATTACTTTCCAATTATCCTTACCTATATTTATTTTTAGCTTTTCTTACTTTGATATTTATTTCGAATATTAATTTTACCTTCATTCTTTACTCTGCTAAGTCGTTCTATTTTTTCCTCTCTCTCATATATGTTTCCTTTTTTTTCCCTATCTTTCACAACTATAATACTAATCTAAAGTACACCCTTGCATATCATTACCAACATATATTTTTCACATTAACTGTAGGCTGAAAGACCCAGCTAACCAACAAAGATACAATCTAGTTAATATTCTCTCTCTAATACATTACAGCATCCGTTATACATTAATCTATTATCTTTTTGTTATTGTGTCGGTCCTTTCACCATGCTGCTCTATTAATGATAGTTCTGAGAACTTAACACTTCCCTTTTTCACGGCTGCTTCTCTCGGCAAATTCTTTTTCTATCTAATGCTCGAAAGCTTTTCTGTCTATAATTTGTGTGAAACGATTCTGCAACAATTTTGAGTGAGTGGAATTACCCTAGTTGTGTGGAGATCTATCTGGCCTGCTTCCCAGTGTCCAGACCATATCTTGTAATCGGAATCTGCCCGCAAAATTAACTTTCCAATTTTCCGTTTCCAAATTAGGCAAACAGAACTGGATTCTTGAGAAATTCACTTATACTCAGGTCTATAATGTGCAACAGGCCGCCGCCTGCCACTGGAATTTTGCATCATGATTACGGCCGTTTTTTTTTTTTTTTGTTTTTTTTTGGGTCTCTTCAGCGGTGTTTTTTTTTTTTTTTTTTTTTAACTTACTCGCTGTATCATATCACATCATTTTTTCGAACCACTATTAACAGCACGTATACTATATATGTTAAGCTTTTATTTCTCTTCTCTACCTCAGTCAAGGCCGAACGGGCTTTCCCTAAGCACAATATGCACACTTTTAAAATTATATCTTCACTCTTTAAAGTCTAATCGAACTTCGTTCCACATACATACTTTCACCACTTCTCGATTTCGCGGGAACTTTTTCATATATGTTTCATTATAAAATATTGTAACTCCTTATCCCTTGCAAATTATCCAATGAGAACTGTAGCTGTCTTTATAGAGTGGCTACCCTTTCCTATTCGTCTAACCCTTAATTATATATATAATTAAAATAGTATGTAAGATACGGATTTAAGATAAAGGAGTTGAACAGTGTTTAAAGTACAGTAATGTACAATAAAAGCTATCCCACGGAGCCTTAGGCCCAATTAATCGAATAAGGAATAAGGATGTATTAAGCATACAGAGTTAGTCTTTAGGCCAATAAGGAAGATAAGATTTTAGAATAAACGCATTCTAAAATCTTAGAATTTTAGAATAAACGTATTCAGTATAAAAGTATACCCAGTGAGCCATGAGGCCAAAAGACTTAGCCTCAGCTGGTTTACAAATAATTAATAATATAATAAAATAAATGCAAGTAAAATAAAATGATGATGACGAGGCAATTTACTGGTATTAGGATACTTTGAATTGTACGTTTACGAGAGCTAACACCACTCCATACATCCGATCAATAATTGGCAAAGGCTATCTATTTCTGTTTGTTATCTGCTAGGTACAAAAAATCTCAAACATTCAATATATCCTAATATCAGTAATTTATCTCATCATCGTCGTCTTATTTTATTTTATTTTACTTGTATTTATTTTATTTTATTACTGATTATTTGTTTATTTATTTAATGTGCTATTTTGATATAACACATTAAATCAGCTCAGGCTGTCTAAGTATTTTGGCCTCATGGCTCACTGGGTATGCTTTTATATGAATACGTTTATTATAAAATCTTATCTTCCTTATTGGCCTAACTCTATGCTTAATACACCCTTATTCGAATAATTTGGCTTTAGGATTCTATGGAATAGCTTTTATTGTATATTATTGTTCTTTAAACGCTGTTCAAATCCATTATCTTAAATCCATATCTTATATACTATTGTAATTATTTTACAGACTGATGTAATGTTTAATCAATAATTTGATGGCATTAATCTGATCTGGGACTCTTTTCATACTTTTTATTATTACTTATTTATTAGGGAATACTTATTACTTTTTGAGTTTTGCATACAGGCCTGGAAGCGTGAAATTAGGAAGGGTGTGGATCTGTTCGAAAGGGTGCAGAGAAGAGCAATGAGAATAGCGAGCGAATAAAAGGGTACTCTTACCAAGAAAGATTTTAGTTCTGCAAATTACAGCGTCTGTAAACTAGGCACCTGCGTTGAAATTTTATTGAAGCGGTACCCATATTGTTGGATCGGGGATGACTCCCGTCTCTTGTCTGGCCACCGAGTTTATCAACCTCATTAAAACTAGGATTAATGCGTTGCCCACTTTGTCTAGGGCATCTCGAGGTGGGTCAGACAATAGTAATTGTATAGCGGGATACCAGGCAACGGAATCCCTGGCCCATGTCTCCCAAAGATTGCATCGCTCCCATGGCGCAAGAATAAAGCGAAATTAGAGAATTTCGCTTTATTCAAAGAAAAATTGGAGCGTTTTAAAGGAACCATATTAGCATATTACGAATGGAGTTCGTAAGCCGGACCTCGCGTGCTATAAGGATAATCAAACTGTGGTCATCGATGCACAGATCGTTGGTTATGGATATGACCTAGACGTCTCTCATCGTTTAAAGTCCAGATACTGCGATACTAATGTGAGCTTTAAAGATCAAATAGGCCATCAACCTGCAGTTTCTACTGTTACAATCTCCTTTCAAGGGGTTTGGAGCTATGCTTTTGCTACTTTTCTTCAATCTTTGGGTTTAACGTCATCTGATTTGAAGATTCGGTCTGTCCGGATACTTCAAGGGACATTCACCTACTGTAGGATCCACCAATGTATGATTTATAAAATAATTAAAATAAAGGAATTAAAAATATTTCAAAAACGAACAATTCCACTTGTGTATATAAAACACTATAAAATTTCTTGAATTTTTCAGTAAAATTTCTTGTGGGATGATTACCTCACCATGCCGTCTGTCTTGGCTACATTTGTTGGCTACCATAGCCTACATGGGAATATAATACCTGTAAGAATTCTTACAGAAGCGCATACTGAATAGAGCCACTGTAAACAGGACAGCTAGCGACACACTCAGTAAAACTTTTCATTCAGTTCATTGTGTGCTTTTGCATGGAATTCTATAATAACGCGAAGATAGTGTGATATCGGTAGGGAAAACTTCTAATGGGACCAGGTCATTCTTAAAATTAGTAGGCACCCATTAATAGCATTAATATTTTAGTGATATGCTGCATTAACAATAATGGTTGTTAAAGAGAGGAATAGGAGTTCACTTACAATTTCTAATTTAAAAAACAGAGAAAGCGAGAGAGACATAATGGAATACAATTTGAAAGTGGAATTCGTTTAATCTTGATACACACTAGAAAAACCAAAATTGGTTATGGATATGAGCCCAAGTAACTGTTGTTAAGGAAAATAACATATCGTTTACAGTACATTAAATTATGTTGTGCATAATTTCATTATTATTCAGAAGAAAAATGCCTTTTTTGTCTTGGTCATTCTACCGTAACTAATTTTTAAAAATTTTGGATTATGATGAATGAACTATACACTGATGAAGTCAAACTGGCGTTATTTACATCGATTTTAACTTTTATCGAAGTATGCCCTGAGTTTCTGTCAAAAATAATAAATCATACTGAATATATCCATCTGAACTGGTTTTAAAAGTTTACTTAAGGAATTTAAAGTGGCAGTCGTCCTTCTGACTTTATTCTTATAAACTAGTAGTGAAAAAAAGTCATTAGGAAGATTGAAAATAATAGTGTTTGGAAACAGTTAAATAAAACTTTAAAGTAATTATACGCAATTCTATCCGATCCTTTCACGCTTATCTTGCACACTTCTTTAAAGAAAAATTAGGAAATTCAATTAATAGCATATAGGTTTTCCTTTTTCGTCGCAGTAGCAAGAGTAACAGTTCTTCTTAACGTTGATTTTACAAGCTAAGCCTTAACGACGTTGACCCATCTGTGTAAGATATAAGACTGTTCTTCGATTTTCTATTATTCATCGGTAACTTTTGTTGTTCTCGGATTCGTCTTTCCCAATAGTTCCTATTGATTCTCGAATGGATTCAGATTTGAAGACAAATATTTTAACAACATATTTTGGGTTTGTTGATGAAAAAATATAAGAGGAAATACTGCTATCATAATGAACACATTCTGTATTAATGAATAGACTTGTAACTTATCTCTTAGTGTCACCCAATTCGATTTAGGATCATGTACTTTACTTGATAATTACTTTGCCTCCTCGAAGTACGTGCAGCTTACTCGCTCTCTGAAATAAAATGCTAACTAACTACAAATAAGTTTAAATAAAAATAAAATAAGTAGCCTTTATTTGAATTTTAATTTCATGACATGTAACATAAAGTAGTATCTGGCACATAGGTAATATGATTCACATAAATTTATATGAAAGAATTTCATTCCATTTCAACATTAGCCAGAACCTTATCATGCCAAATTCATTTCTGATATTAAACTTCAACCTTGTGGTAGATTCAAATACCAAGATCCCGCCTGTATAAAACACGATATTCAGGACAGCGTTCTTAACTTGCTGTCAATGAATGTTTTCTGGGTGGTCTTCAAGAAGTTCCACAAAAAATTGGGTTTATTTTGGCATCGTG
This sequence comes from Mastigoproctus giganteus, assembly GCF_048544385.1. NCBI lineage: Eukaryota > Metazoa > Arthropoda > Arachnida > Uropygi > Thelyphonidae > Mastigoproctus > Mastigoproctus giganteus. Next base: position 54,995,922 of record NC_143581.1, on the reverse strand, counting down.
CGAGGAAAAGGCATAAAGTTGAAGCGAATCCTGACGGAACTAAGGCCAACTGTGGTGTATGAATGTGTGTGCTTGCATAATACAGTAGTTCAAAAATAAAACTTCAACCAACGTTGAGGTTACCTCTGACTCCTGTCGTTCTAGAAATTAACGAACTAGTACAGGGGACGTAAACACAAAGTTTCCTTTAATACAGATAGTCCACGTTTTTTGTTTTCAAAGTTAGTTCCGATTTCCAAAACATCACATTTTTATATGGAGAATGTAATTATATGAAAAAAAGCAATTTAAAAATAATTTCTTATGCTTCCCAGGCTATTTTATTGACAAAAGTATTCCAAAACAGTAACCAATATCCCTAACCTCTGGCGTTTTTCAACTGGTCGTTGGTCGGTTCATTCACGAAAATGATAGAAGCCACTGCATCAACACATACAAAAAAGTACTGGATTCAAGCGGTCGGTAGAGTGTGACGATACTTATTACTATTTGTTTTCAGCTTCGTGTACAAAATCGCACTGACAGTTAAACATTAAAATTGCCATCTTTAAAAAAAGAAAGGTATGGAAATAAACAACCGTATAATAACTGATAATTTAATAAAGTAATTAGTAAATTTAATACGTTTTGGACGTTTTCAAGATCAAAAAGAAAGTACGGGGTCGCCTTATATATGGGTCATGTCGGATAATATTATTGAGAAAAATCTATATTGTTCTCATTGTGCTACAGAATGCGTGCAATGCATAGATTATTGCATATATAGTCGATATAATTTTTGTTGCTTAGTATTTTGTGGAACAAATCCAGGTGAGTGAAAGCCTTTCATCTCTCAACTTTTATATCAGCATTCGGATAATTTCCTCATTGATATTAAAATGCTTTTGTTCTAATCGGAAGTGCAGTTGATAGTAATGGTAATCATGTAAAACCAGTTTCGTTAATTCTTTCATAAAAAAATTTGTGTGGCTGAAATAAATCGGAAACGAGTTTCATATGAAATTAATTAAAATTTTTTTTTTTAATAAAATTGCAATTTCCAAGTTTCCGCCAATAAAATATTTTTTCAAACCAATATGAAAAAGTTGCTTAAGTAACTTTTTATAAGTGATAAACAGTATCTTTGATTCCATAAAATACATTAATATAAATATTCCATTTATATAACGTCCAAGTTGGGTGGCGTCAGCCATGTCCTCAAAGCACATTTTCTAATATCGACTTATACACTATTCGATACATTTTATTACTTACAGAGGCCAAAAAATAGGGGTCGATGGATGCGGTGTAATCCTGTCTTCTGATAAGACAGTCCTCCTGTTCTGGAGTCCTCCGTCGTGCTCCACTACTCATTCAATGAGCAGTTATACCTTCCTGCAGCCGCTCTTGCCATCATCTGTGCACTATGGTATTATCACAGCCCACACGTTCCACTGCACAACGAAGCGACCATCCAGCCTCTCAAAGGCCGATAATCTACCCTAAGTCGAAGTCGTTGAGTTGCTAATATCAGTGTTGGACGTGACATTTCGTCATTCTCTACAATCTCTTTCACTCCGAAGTTAGTTCCTGCTAGACAGAATCTTGTTAACTGCGTCATACACGCTATTGCTTTGAACTCCACGATCTCTACGTTTGTTTTTACATCAGCCGAAGTTTCCACCATTTGTGTATATCTCGGCACAATTCATCCGCCTGCTGATGTGTATGCACTTCCGGTCATTCCTTCTGGAGGCTGTAATTTCAGTGTCACAGAGCGTACATTTATCAATTATTTTCCTGCATGGCATATTCTATGTTATCTGTGCCAAATGCATAACATCCAAATCATTAGAACTTTGTAAAGACAGACAACTTTAAAGTTCATCTGCGAGGAATTTTTCCAACTAACTTTTCCACTCATTTCCCATCATCCTTACAACAGTACAGTACTTGTTTCATGAATTTGCTATTTCCGGTTTCCAGTTAATGAATTTAGCATAAAGCCAATACATTGTTGCTTAGTTACATTCATCTGTTTAATTGAATATATTTGATGTTTTTGTTTTTTGCTTAACTCTTCGTCGTTCTTGCATTTCAAAGTTCTTTAAACAAAATAACCATTTCAACAGCAGCCAGAGATCAATTTAATAGTTATACTCGAATTTCTGAACTCACCTTCATTTAGATAAAACTACCCAACGTGAGTTTAGATTTTATCTTGTAACTAATGTTCTTAAACAAAAATTAAAATCATAGTTTCGTTGTTTTATTGAACAACGTTATTTAAATTACACTGTATAAACGAAAGTGAGCCCTCATTCTTCTCATTGCGATCTCAGTTGGAATTAAGGGGAATTATTTTGCGAAATAAATTTCCCAAAATATCGTTGCATTATCAGTTATTAAACTGACTAAATTTGCATTCCGTTAACAACGTAGGTATTCTTAGAAGTCTTATTCGAAAATTATTTTAATTATAAAAAAATGTTTTTTCGAATTTTACCGAATTTACATTTACTTTTATTACTTTTACAATTCATTAAAAACTGTATTCTAAAGGGGAGAAGAGTAGAGCTTATGATAGTGTTATTGATTTCAAGTTTATCTTTGGCTCTTATATTCAGAAAATATGATGTAAATTTAAATCGAATATATCTGGAACGGAATATTTTTAAGTTTTGCGCATATTTAGAAATTTTCATTAAACCAAAATGAGTTTGTCGCGGCCAGCTCTCTATATCACATTCAGCAGAGCCCTTTCTGCGGCTTACGTCAAAATTAAAATAAACCCTACTATTGAACAGGGACAGTTTCGGAACTATGAAGGATATTACACGAAAAATATCTATACAATGAAGTGTTGCAATAAAATAATAAAATAACACATTTGGAATAAAAGAAAAAAACAAAGAAATATTAAAATACAATAAAATAAAACTGCAGCTTTAGCTGCACAAGCCGCTAGTATTTATAAATTTTCATTAAACCAAATTAGATTTTTAAAGACTTTTTGTTTGGATTTTGTTGGGTTGTTTGAAATTTTCGAAAAGACAACCAAGGACAGGAGGCGTCGATACATTTCATCTGTAAATTGTGTGTATTCTACGGTTATTTTAGATATTCCTTGAGCGGCATGGTGCGTAAGTAAAGTAAACAGTGTGATTTGAAGATAATAATGTACTGAAATCTGCGTCGGTTTAATTATGTTTACTTCCGATTTTGAAATATGTACATAATGGAGTCAAACATTTAGTGGTTTTTTTCTTACCGCTTCTTCAGTGACAGCTGTCTTTGCAATATCACCATCCCAAAAGATCACTTAAGTCATATAAACTTATTTAAGAATAAGTCCTTGTGACCTAAGAGATCTTTTGTGATGGTGATATTGACACTACAGCTGTCACTAAATAAGTTGAATTAAGGGGAATTATTTTGCCAAATAAATTTCCCAAAATATCGTTGCATCATCACTAATTAAATTGACTAAATTTGCATTCCGTTAAAAACGTAATTATTCCTACGTTGAATGCACCCCGAAAATACCACGAAACGTTGACTCTATTATGCAATTACAAATCTGAAATAAACATAATTAAACCAACGTTGATTTGAGCGCTTTATTATTTTCAAATTCTATGGTTAGCTTGCTTGTTTTGAGAAATGAAAAAAAAAAAAAAAAAGGATGAAAAAAGTCAATTAATGGTGAACCTAATCCAACCCTACGCATACATCAGTTATCGTATAAAATGAACGTGATAAGATTTAACAATTAAGTCACAGTTTTTAAAGTGTACCACAAATTTTGTTGAACAAGAAATTAATTACGAAATATCTCCATTTGATTTTAATTTTCACCCTGCCCTTACCAAAGCTGTATATGATTGATTGTGCTATTATTCTTCGTCACCTTCCTTCAACAAACATGATTCAATCCATAAACTAACGCTGCAGATATTTTTAGCGTCCGTACTAAGAGTCAATCGTACCTTTGTCGAAACTTGCGGCAATCCTTGCAAGAGGCAGACTGCAGCGATCGTAAAACAAAGAACTGTTCAACCTCACAGCCATTAGACTGACCTGTAAAATACTAGTTTGCCAAGTTGGTCTCTCAGCATGGCGACCGTGTTTCTCTTAGTTTGTTGAACCTTGATGACTAAGTGGTGTCATCAAGGCGCGGCTGCTATGCGAGAGATATCGCCACGTTCGAAATTTTATGGGAAGATGCTATTTATTTTAAAGTAGTGCGATAGTAAAGTGACTTGTGATCCTTTGTCATATGGACCATACTGTCATCTACGACCATGGGCCAAATTCATCATTTGGCCATAGGCGCCCAAAATCCTAGCTATTCTGTAGTGTATTTACAAAATAAAAATTCTGCACTAGTAACTAAGACCTAAGTATTCAGTTCAATCTTCACTGGCAAAAATCCGACTGTTCAAAAAATGATAGAAAAATTCGACTTTTCACTTTAGCCAATAAATTCACCTTAAGTTTTTTAATACAGTACAATACAGTATATGATATTGTGTAAATACAGTGATTTTGTTTGTTGCAAAGCAAAGGTATTGCGTCAGATAACATTTCTATTGCATCAGACAGTAATTGCAAGGTATTGCATCAGCCGTTTCTATAAATATGGCGTTGGAAGAATATACACGCTCATTTGTATCCTGCTTTGCGGAGGTGTAAGCATGGCTCCATATGTTCCGTTGACACCAAGAAAATAAAGTGCAGTTGTTGCTCTGTCCCAGGATGGGTTTGTACACGTGCTATCGCTGCTAAAATAGTCTGCAACCAGTCGATAGTACCCCGATGCTGAAATTAAAGCGTGAAACCGGTCATCATCATATTTACACTCATGGAAGCGTTCCCAGAGCAGAAAGCTCAACAACGCAACAAACTATTTGCAATCGACCTATTTAGCCTTCCATGCAGCAGGGAAGTTTACCCTCCCTAGCCGCGTGGAATCAGGTCGCTATTATAAATTCTAATCATAACTTTAAAACAACACCAAGTGCAAAATTTCTGATTGCTTTGACTGAACCACAATGAAAAACTTCAATTTAAACATCAATTTATGGTATTTTGTAGAGGAAATAACAATTTTCTCTACAAATCATGAAAACAAAATTACCATCAGGTAGTCCCTTGAAACTTCAAATAAATTAACAGTCAAATTCGCTGTAATGGAAGAATTATCCATAAACAACCTTACTTTTTATCTGGTCTAAGTAACTCTTATAAATGGGACAGTCTCTGCTTCTAACGGAATGGTCAAAATCTTTACCCCGTTTTTTGCAATGCACACAAATAGGCTTTTCAGTCTGCTTAGGACACTCTTTATAGAAATGACCATCTCCCGAGCAATGACCACACAGAGCGTCCCTTGGGAATGCGACCAAAGGCTAGGCTCTGTTAAATATATATCACGCACCGTTAATGAGGACCAGTGCAAAAATACTCTGCCTTTCTCTATTAAAGATGTTCCGCAACTCAACAGGAACTTCTATGATTCAGTTCTTAGTGTCCTTAGCAACTTTTGCCACTGATCTAATCAAAGTAGTCTTCTTTGATTTGGTCAGTGGCAAAATTAGGTTTTGTGAAATTCCTTTCATACAACTCAGACAGAAAATCTTTTTGCTCCACATCACCATCAACATCGTAAATAATGAGACGGCCTCTTGAGGACTTCAGTGTTCATTCCCTTGGCCTTTGTAGTCTCACAAGTCGTTACTTGTGAACATTTTCCTTGTTGGCAACCTACAGCACAACTCCCTTGTCCTTTATTGTTCTCATTCGACACACATTAACATTTTTGAGAACTTGTTTAATATCACGTAAAATAACTTACTTTCTGCTTCACTGGACTTTAGATGATCACTGTCCGATTTAATAAACACAGCGTGCATTTCCTCATTCTTCGGAACTTTAATTTTTAATTTTCTGTTTATACTCCGGCACGACAATCAAGTCAGTAGAGTTTACAATAAATCGTCAATACAAATATTTATCGTATTTAGTAGTCACGGGTTCGAACCCCGATCCACTAAAGGAACGCGTGCTTTGCTCTCTCGCTCCTGACCACTTGGCTACGTCAAACTTGCTCCTTCTCTCTGTGTACAATATCAGGAAGGCACAGCTGAGGAATAACTCCTCAGCTGTGCCTACAACACCTGTTTTTCCGTATAGAATGCAATCACTTTTGCTTCAAGTTCATCCTACATGCGAAAGATCGCGTCCATTGCTACACGTCCATTGCTACACGCCAGAGACTCCATGACTATTGTCATAGTCATGGAGTCTCTGGCGCACTACTTTCATATCTTTAAAATTTTCCATAGAATCTTCCTCTTCATCAGAATCCTGCCTGAGTCGTTATGCAGCAGTTCTCTGCAAGGGCTCATGTCCCATACAGTCCTTCGAAATAGCACTGTCCAACAAGACCTCCAGGTCACTGGACAAACGTTCAATAACAACCTGTGCAGAACCTGGCACAGAAATACCTCCAGTACTGCTACCAGAGACAATATAAGCACCAGAATCAACAACATCCATTTCATCACCATCGATCACCTTAAGGCCAAACTTCGCCTTAGGTTGCGCCTCAGTTGCCCTTCTGTTTCCACGTATCATCCGGGAAAGCCTTCGCTCACACCTCGAGCATCGACGAGTCGTGGTCGTCCAACACCTCGCCGGAGGTTTGTGGGTTCCCCCTACTCGGACCACTTTCGGTAGGTACGAACCACTGCTGACCGGCATCCCACCAGACGTGCCATTTCGGATATGGTCTGAGCCAGTCGTCTGGTCATTACAATTTGACCTTTGCCAAACTCGCTGAAGTCTATTGCATTTCCCATCTGAAGAACAAGAGTTCCCTCATGCTTGTATCTAATTTTAAAAATTCAAGGACACATTCGTCTTTCTTTACAAGACTGCACATTTCAAATCTCTGCGATCCCATGATGCAATGCTTTGCTTAAAAAAGTATTGTTGCGTACAGGAAATGTCCGCTGTTGGATCCACATCACTTTACAACTTTAACTACATTGTTCACGTACTCTATGGCACCGACTGCAACATTCATAGGACTTTAGCACTCTAAATCTAACGGCTTGGATTGCTAATTGGGTAAGGTTGGATTAGATTATGGAATTTTTGGTAAGGCAAAAATCCCACTATCAGAAGCAGCCGTGAGTTTGGATTGTCGAGAATGGTGGATGGCAAATGGACAGGTAGGTGATGCAGGAAGGGGTAATTGGAGTGGTCAGTTGGACTGGGAGAGTGGTGGGTAGACATTTAGGGAAAAATCTTGAATTTGAGTAGTTTTGAAATGTCTTTTGTTAGATTCTGTTGGGTTTCTGATAATAGGCTTTTCGCGAAGAGCAAAAATTCCATTATCAGAAACCCAACGATAACCAGTGTGGTTATCTGAATCGGGCGTAGACATTTAGGAAGATTCTCGAATTAGAGTTCATTTTCTCTTTTAGCACTCTGAGGCCAACGGCTTAGATTGCTAATTTCAGGATAGTCGGGTAGGTGATGGAGAATAGCGGAATTGGTGTGGTCTGCGAATCGGGCGAGCGGTGGGGAGAGAATTTAGGGAAGAATTTGAGTTTATTTTCTTAGCTTACATTTGGCACTTTAAAGTGACTTAGATTGCTAAATTTGCGATGTTTCAGAGTGATAATCGGGTAGATCTAAGGGTGGTATAAACGATATCACTGATTGATTAGGAGATCTTTAGAAGCTGAATTTATTACATATTTATTAAAGTAATAATAAAATTGATTAGAAATCCTACATTTTCTTTATATAATTTCTTTTACGTTAATATTTTCAACTAGTTATAACAGGCGAAAAATACGCGTCTTTTTGATTATGGCTTAAATAGTTTAATGTACAGTGGTGGACTAAAAAACTGCATCATCTTAAAAAAAAGTAACACTTCTTGTGACATGTACATCAGGCCCTGTTATAACGCGGTTCGCTTTACGCTGATTCGCTATAACGCTGTTCTTATATTATAACCCGTATCTGACTATAACGCTGTCACAGATCACTATAACGCTCTTTTACAGATAGCATTTTTGGCATATTTAACGAAATCGTTTCATTTGATGGAGTCGATAGCTTGAAAATGAATAGCAAAACAGCATTAAAACGTTTCCCACGCCGACTTGAGAAATTTTCCCACGCTCAGTGAAATTTTCTCGAACGCTAATTTAATTGCAGTACAGTGACTTGTTACGTAGTTCCGAGATCAACATTTTAAAAAATGATCAAGTATATTGCTTGTAATATTTGCACTATATGCATTTATCCAAAGACTAATCATCACTCAGTACAGCATTAGACATCGTGCGTAACGGAAAGTTTACTTGAACATTGTATCGTAATTAATGCAACCAACGCAGTTACATTTTCGAAGAGTTAATAATGGCCGAGAGGAATGAAAAAGCAACAACGTCTGATCGCACTACGAAGACTATAAATGTAAGATAAAAACTGAATTTGAAAATTAAATTAGACGTTTGAAGCGAATCGATTCCGGTCAACGACAAGCGGATGTGTGCCATAATTTAGGACTTGCAAGTTTAACTGTAAGAACAATTATAAAAAAATCAAGAATTAATTTTAGCAGCGGGAAAGATAGCTGTTCCACTGCAAGCAACTAGGGCTAGGCCGACTATTAGGATTGAAATGGAAAGACTTTAACTAATTTTATTGAATATAATATCCAATGCAGAATTCAGTTAAGTTAAATATAAAAGAGAGAGAGATTAGCCAATATGATGATCTGAAGAAAACTCGCCTAAAAAAAAAAAATGTGGAACCATTTAAAAATGTTAAGGGCTGGTTGAATAGATTTAAAATCCAGGGAGAAGCCGCAAGTGCAGATTAAGGAGCCGAAACTTTCAAAAAAGAACTTGTTAAAATTATTGAAGAGTGATATTATGTGCTATACTGTACTTCTCAACAAGTTTTTAACATAGATGAAGCAGGACTTTTGTGGAAACGAATGCCTAAAAGAAGTTTCATATTGAAAGAAGTAAAAAAACATGCCGGGTTTCAAAAGCGGGGAAGGATCGATTGACTTTATTGTTGATTGGTAACGCTGCGGGGGATTTAAAATTAATACCCTTTTTAGTTTATTTAGAAGAGGGCCAACCCAACATCGACACATTTTTCTTGATTAAATTCATCAATTAAATTAAATCAATTTAGATCAATTAAATTCATGATTTTAATTGGAATTTTATGTTTAATTTTGATACGTAAGTAGTTACCACATAATTATATACGTATGTAATGCAGAATATTTTATATGTACAAATATTGGAATATTAAATATTTTGACCGACATTTGTGCATCTTTTCACTACCGTTTATTATTGACTAGGAAATATCCTATGGCACCGACCGCAACCCACAAATACATATGTTATTTTATCGGAATGCGGCGCTCGCTTAGCGCGGATTCACTTAGCGCTCTGTTTTTCAGGAACGAATTATCAGCGTTAAGCGGGGGTAACCTGTACAATACAATGGTATCTGGAAAATCTGAGTTAAACCGACCGAGCCAACTCAGATGTTTTTTATGAAAACCCTAAATACGAAAGGTATCAAAACTATAATACTTAATACCGTGCATGGGTTGAAGGAGATGGGGGGGGGGGTGACGGAAACTTTGCTCTGGAGACTAAACATGAAACACTTCAAGCTTCCAATAAGCAAAGTCGTGGTATTGCACCGGTTGATGAGAGACATCTACCACCTACTGTTAGTATTAGTACTAGTGAGTACTAATTTCAGCCTGTTTTAAACTATGCAGCTGAGACCTGCATAAGAATCAAAGTGATCAAAATTAGAATGTTCATAAGCAGAAATACAGTGGCGGACAAAAAAAAAACTGCATCACTTGTAAATTTTGCAAATAATGTGTTTGCGCTGCATTCTGGGTTGCAGAAATGTTCGAAATGCAGTTGTTAGATTGGATATATATCTCTGTGAATGAAATCCAATAAAAAGACTCCACCTGATATAGCTAATTGCCATAAATGTCTTCCCAAAGAGTAAAATGCGTAATTAATAGAAGTATGATAAATCATAATTGCAAATAGCAATCATGACAACCAAACATACATTTTATTGCATTTACTTGTACAAACTGAAATGACAAGTTAACGTAATAGTATTATGTACTGTAAATCAGCAAAATAAGTCCTCAATATTTTGTTGTTCCTCCTCGAGCTGCAATTACAGCTTTGCAATGATCTGGCATAGAGTTAATCAACTTCTGGCTATACGGTTGCCCAATTTCGTGGTACCACTTTTTCGTGTACCCAATTGTACCCAATTTCGTGGTACAATGCTCTCCCGCAGCCGAATCTTACTTGTTGAGCAAGTTTAGACGACATTATGTACCAGAAATTTCCAATAGGGTTCAAATGTGGACTGTTGCCGGGCCAGTCTAACACTGTAATGTCAGCATTTCTGAGGTATGACTGCACCTTAAAGGAGAAAAACGAGGGAAAACATTGGTGTAAGTATGTTTTAAGCCTTGTGAGACAAGAAGACAAACTCATCATTAAATCTAAATAGCATAAAACCTACCAGTTTTACTGTGTGGCAAGGTGCTGAGTCCTGTGGAAAATTGCAGTTTTGGACGTCTGTGTGGTGATCCCTAATAACGGGTTTCAGGCACTCCTCCAAGATAGCAGTATAAGTTTCTGCATTCACCGTTCCGTTAATAAACTTAATTCGCCCCACCCCTTTGCTTGTTATGCATCTCCAGACCATCTGACCGGCAGAGAACTTTCGGTGTTATGCAGTCAGGATGGTATGCCTCCGATTTTCGTCTTCTGACATATGGCTTCCCATACGAGCCACGCAGGTTGAATTTCGATTCGTCAGAAAAGATGATGGTATCCCATCGCTCTTTTGTCCATGAAACATGCGTTTTAGCCCAAGCAAGTCGCTTCTTCCTCATTTGTTGGGTCAACAATGGCTTCTTCTTCTTGGGCCGATAGGCATGCAGACCACATTCCGAAAGCCGTCTTTGGATAGTTCATGCACTTGTTTCAACACCAGAGGCCACCTCAAAGTCCAGTTTTAGATCAGGAGCACTAGCATGGCGATTACGAAGGCATAGCCGTTTCAAATATCGATTCTGGGAAGGCGTAGTCACTCTCTTACGGCTAATATAGGTCTTCTCTTCACATCATCGGTTTCACGCTTTAATTTCAGCACCCGGGATACTGTTGACTGGTGGCAGCCTATTTTATCAGCGATAGCACGCGTAGAAAGCCCTTCCTGGGACAGAGCAACAGCTCCACTCTTTTTTCTTGGTGTCAACTGAACATATGGAGCCATGCTTACACCTCTGCAAAACAGGATACTAATGAGCGTGTATACCCTTCCAATGCCGTATTTATAGAAATGGCTGATGCAATACCTTGCAAATACTGTCTGATGCAATACAAGCATTATCTGACGCAATGCCTTTGCTTTGCAACGAACAAAATGACTGTAATCAAACAATATCTTATACGTTTCACTACAAATGTTACTTTTTTTTTAAGGTGATGCAGTTTTTTTGTCAGCCACTGTATGTACGCATGTGTAATTTTGAAATTTATTTGTTTACAATTTTATCAACTTGAAAATGGAAATACCTAATAATATTTATATTTATATTTATATTTATACAGTATTTTTTAACAATTTTAGACAGAATTAATAAAATTTTCTGCATTTTTCTGCTTCTACATGTAAAACAGAAGCAGAAATGTGAGTGTGAAATTTAATTTCTCAACTTCGTACCCTTATCGAATTTATAAACTGGAAAATGAAAAGTAACTAATACCCTCATGCTTATATTTTAGGTTTTTTTCCTTATTTTGAGATTACACGGAATGATAAAATTAAAAAAAGTATCTTGTAATTTTATTTACTAAAATTAAAAAAATTCTTTAAACTAATGACAGAAAAGATAAAATTGTGTAATTAATTAAAACGTACCAAAAATAAACACAGAAATGCGTACTTCATTTCTCCTTTCACTCAGTAACAAGTTATACAATTAGAAAAGTGTTTAGAATTATTTTCAGTTGGGGTTTAAACAGTTTTTGATGAAAAAAGTCAACTTCATGTTTTTATTTTGATACCTGTGCGAATACACGAAGTTATTAAATAGTTTTAAACTTCAAATTTTGAAAAGGGGATAACTTTGTCGTCTTCTGTTTTGTTTTTACGGCTAGCCGAATTTAAACTTCATAGTAAATGTAAGGGTCTTTTGCTCGCAACATAACTAACTTGGTATGCAGTACTTTTAAACAAATTTCAAGTGGTTTATAAGAAACCACTTGCTATCTGATGCTGAACAGAAGTTCGTTCTGTTATGAAAATTAAGACCAATTGCATTTTTTAAGCAATTTATATCCAGGCGATCACAAAAACATAAGAATATCAGAAATTTCTCACACTTTTTATAATTTTTATAAAAAGCAAGATTAACATCATATAGGCCACTAATTTTCTGTCAGTATAAGTTCCTTTTATCAGGAATAATTTTCCTCTCAATTATATTTTAAAAGTGCTACCCTAGGGAAAAAAAGCGTTTCTTGAATAAATTTATATTTAATATCGTATAAAATTAATGTATATTAGTAAATTTCAGAAAACAAACTTGAACATCGTTGTTCAGATCTTTTTAAAAACATATTGCAAATGATGACTTTAATAGGAAAATTTTACTGTTCCGAAAGAAATTTTTTATACATTTACTTGTTATCTCAATTACAGATTTCAGCCACTCTTCAAAAAATGCCAGTCATCTGTATTTCTTATTTGAGTATAGTCACCAATTTCTTTATTTGAATGCTAGTGTGTTAGTAGTTCACTAGCAGCTTCGCGTTTTCTTCAGGATGTATTTTAATAAACAACAGGATATGTATGGGAAGTCTCTTGCATGATTCTCCTTTCACTGACTAAACGTTTTTTAAGATGCATGCTGGAATTTTCTCAAGAGAGCAAGTTTACTTAAGATGTTTTCCTGAAATAAGAAATTGGAAGTGTGTATCTGAAAAATGTCTCATAGTCTTAATGTATTTTTCACTGTTAAAAAATCTCCGCATTTTTCTAATTTCTCACATATGTTATTACCGATTCGTGCATCGATCAGACTTTGTGTTTCTACCTTCCTATGAATGATATTGGGACATACTTTCTCTGCTTATTTTAGGCTTAAAACTCAAGTGCTATATTAAAAAGGAAATAAAAACTGTTTTTCTCTCAAAGTATAGATCCCCAAAAAAATAGATCTATACAGATCTCCAATAAATTGGTTGTTTCATTTAGCACTCACCGTTCTCAACGAGTTTCCTTGGTATTACTGTACATTACTTATATAATTAGCATTTTCCTAAGGAAATATAGGTATTTCTTATTTCAGTACGGAGCGCCTTTCAGTTTCATAATGGCTCAGTATTGCATTAAGTCAAATGAACAAACCAAGGTTTGTTTATATAGAAAAAGTAAATGGCTGAAATGTCCCACGCAACTCACATGTCACTTTCACTATACATTGTCTCTGTCTTTTATTACTTCAAACAGCACTTTCTTACCTCAACTTTCTATATTTAAATAAAAACAGTAGATACCTGTCTCAAACGATAGATATCTATCTCAATATTTTGTTTCCAAGGATGAATCTTCCTTAAGTTCTCTCATTTTCAAGTTTATCCTCCCTACAGAATGCATGTACCTTACTTGTGTTTACATGACTAAGCAGGCAGCCATTTAAAATTTTATAATCTAGACTAGAGTGAATAGGCAAAGATCCACCACTTTCTGTATTTTTAACTGGACATTACATTGAGATATTAGAGGTAGCTGTTCTTTAATTTAGTTGGTAAACAGTTAAGGAGATAGATTTCTGCGTTTCAACGATTTTTTTCCCGACGTGAATGGCGATTTAACTTATTTTATAACTTTTAATTAATAATGCATATTTCGTAAAACATATCCAACTTTGCGCGTAATGTGTTAAACCCGAAAACACTTACATGCACACAGGAAGTAGATTTTTTAAGTTAGCAGTTTCAGTTTCCTTAGCTACATGCCCAACTTGTGACTGACCAAATTCTTCCATCCTTTTTTTTTTTTTTATTTTTACCAAGAGAAAAGTTTTAATTTCCGCATTAATTTAATTTAATTTATTTTTGTATATAAATCTTTAGTACATAAAATGTAGTACGTAGATTAATTAATTTAATTTTTTGTTTAATTCATTGTATAAATTTATGTTAATTAAAAAGAAAAGCTAAATATGTTTTCTCCAGATACTTTTTTAAGAACAATGATTGAAAATGATCTATTTGATAAACTGGGTTGTACGTTTAACATTTAAAAATCTAGTTTACAAGCGATTAATTAAAATACGAAAGTCATTGCGACTTAAGGAAAGACGGAAGTTATAAGCTGGCGCCAAGAGAAAAAGAGGGAAAAACAATTACAGTTACTGCTTGCTGCAATACAGGAGGCTTTTGTTTGTCCCCTGTATTCTTTTTAAAGGTGTCATTACGAAAGCATGAAATTTGAAAATGGCTGAAAAGAATGAAGAAGGAATTTTCCTGCAGCGGCGGTGATTCGCCTGAATAAAGAATCAGCATGGTAAGGAATGCCTGCAGCGGCATGGTTAATAGAAAACTTTTTCCCCGAAAACCACCTGGAAAAGTTCTATTCACTTTTCAAAATTACATTACGATCTTTTTTCTACCCTCTCGCACTACAAAATACTTGTAGTCTCAGGATCAGTCATTTTTAGGCCTCTGATGGAACTTTTAAATCAGGCTAGCATTTAAATTACCTGACTGTAATTTGGAGGATTATTGAATGAAGCTTTAGAAATACCTGCTATTTTAGGTAATATCACATCCACTTTCCAAACCAAAAATATTTCCGGCCTCGTTCAGATTGCATCCCAGAAGTTGCATTTGCATAAGTGTGAATGAAGATAGTCGTTACTGAAATCAAGTGCATTGAACAAACTATTGTAAATCCTCGAATCACGTCATTCTTGCTGAATTTAAAGAGGAAATGATAACTGGAACTATCAACTTCAGCAGTAGAATCATTAGTGAATTCTAAGCTTATGAATGCGAAAGAAAATGAACGGCCCATCCTATTAGAGGATTTAGATACATCTGATGATACCGACGTGTGCAGAGAATTAAATACGTGTATTAACTCTCTTTAAAAGCAAATTTCATGTATTGAGCAGAACGCAGAACGTTTTCCTTCAAGGATAGAACTAAATAATTTTTTTTTGCAAAATATACAAAACTAAAGGCCAGTTTCAACGAACTTAAATTGATTTTTAGATGGATATGAGTTGGAAAAATATGCTTGCAATCTCTGAGCAGTAATCACTTTATTTATTTCCAAATTACTGTATTCACAACTTTGAAGTGTGCTGAAGATTCTAATATACTTTTTTTCTCACGTTTGGTTATTGTGATACTTTAAAACACGTTAGTAATCCCTTCCCACTCCTACGAATTCATTGCAGTGACAGATAAGTTTTGATTTCATCAAGGAAGATGTGTTTGGTAAGCTTTTTAGGAACTGTGCATACATTCTGAGCTTCTGTGCCATCCTTGACTTTCACTCCCCAAGTGAAACTTTAAGTGGCCTAAACATAAGAAAATGAGGGGCTGCAGTATCACGAAATTCAACTCCTTGGCGCATCCTAATACATAGTCTGGAAACTGGCGAGCATTTCTGCTACAGCTTAACTGCCGTTTTAGTGAAATATCTTATTTTTTGGCCAAAGTGCTGCCTGACATTTGGTTTATCAGTTTGATGAGTCGACTCTTCTGAATGAATTGATCAGCTCGATTCTGTGTTGCTACTCCGAACAGGCTATCATCCGCTATACTTGAACAACACTCTTAAAGTTCACACCATTTTTCGATGATAAACAAGTATCACCATACTTTACAGTCATTCTGTTATCAAGTGCGCTTCCTTTTACTCCTTCAGACAATAAAAATTGAACGATGCTTTACTGTCCCTTCTTAAGTGACTGCAGCACCCAAATTGCAATGTTATATCGCAAAAACAAAACAGCGAATATAAATACACGCAGTAATGGATGAATGCATAAATATAGTAATCAGAGTATGTAATGCATTGGCAACTTGGAAGCTTGTAGCCAGGTTATAAGTTTGTGAAACCATCGGTTTTTTTTTTTTTTTTTTTGTTTTTTTATAAATTAGAGTTGGCATATACAGTAATTGTAAATTATTTTAATTTCTTTCTATTAAGAAATATGTGTAGAAACTTCTTTTTAGAAGTAACTCATCTCAAATTTGCATTACTAAATTCTCATAGAGAACATTTGAAAATAAAAGTGAAAAAAAAAAAAAGAAAAAGAAATCTAAGAAGCTGGAAAACCATTGAAGATTGCTATTTCTTCCAAAGTGCACTTCAGTAGAGTGTGTCAATTTTAAAACCACCAAACCCGGCATTAAAATTAAGTGGAGATGAAAGAAACAAAATTAAAAAAACACAATGGCAAGAAGAAAACGAGTACTAATCTTTTCATGTCGTTATAGATTGCTAATATAAATATTCAAAATTGACACAAATCTTTTAAATTATATCTTTTGAAATAGGTGTCTTAATTTGACACACTGCACTGGGGAACCCTTCAGGAGAGGTAGAAACTTTTAGTAGTTTTCCAGCTTTCTTCTTTTCTTTTTCTTTTTTTTTTTCTTTTTTTATAGATGCTGAGTTTTATCTTCATAGATGCTGAGTTTTATCTTCAACAATAAGTTTCTAAACATACTTCTTTTTACTAGTAAAAAGTATGTGTAGAAACTTTGGATAATTAATAAGAAGTTATCCAAATACTACTAATTCAGGGCTATAACATTCGATAATATTAGTACTCTACTATAATTTTCTGTAAAGGATTATTATTTACTCCCTACACATAAGTACAACGCTCCAACATGGCGCACACGATAACGTTGTTTTGAGATCTTGCGTTGTTGGTCACGTAGGGCAGTCACCCCTGTACGGTGAATCAAGACCTTTGTTCAATATTATTTCCATGAGCGGGCAGGAGTCCAGGCATATGGCGTCATTAGAATAATACGGTTTGGTTGGATTGCAAGAAAGCTTCACCAAACTCAACGTTTGTTTTTTTGAAATTAAGGAGTTTTTTTTAAAAATCAAAACGTAAAAGTTGCGCCACCACTTTTTTTTATGGTACTGTACATGCATTGTTTTTGATTTTACGCTGACACAACTAAGGCCATGAAGCGTCAGGGAATTGTGTTTAAATCGCGAATATTCTATTTTGCTTATTTGGCGAGAAGGAAAACCGAGTTTCCGGAGGGGGGTGGAACCATGCAACCATCAGCCAACACTGACTAGCCACGGTGTGAAAATATGAATAAGTTCCTACTGCCCAGTGAGGATTCGAAACTAGGCAACTTCTACACAGTGAGGAAGGCCAACGAGCGTAACCGTTTGTGGTAACCGCATAGGTAGGCTTATATGGGTACTTAATGTGTACCAAACATATGGACCAGTGGTTATAGCGGGTGCAACCGCTTAGACTAAGATCATAATCTGCACTTATCTATCACGGCAATAGACTGGATTGCATAACGGACAGGTTCATACTAAAACATCAAAACATCTTCTTCCCATCATTCTGGAGCTAGCCTGCGATCTCAAGAGAGTCGTTATGGATAAAAATATATCGTAAAACACTTCTCCGGTCTGCCCCGAATCTAATACAAGAAATCTATCACCTGGTGCACCTGACTCTTTTAAATTTAAAAATAAAATAAAATTATTTATTTTACGTTTTTGCCTTCATGTTTTATACAATTCTTAATTTTGTACTTTTTTTTCTAATTAAAATCTATTAACCTACCTTTTATTGTTAACCTCTGGCCTCCTTCTGGCCATGAAGGGCTTTTATACCAGTACTGTTCTTTTTCTCTCGTTGTATTTGCTTATGTCTGGAGAAAATGAAAATTTCAACTTATTTTTTGGCTCACATTCGTGACTAAATTATGGCGATGATATGCGACTGAGCTCAAGAATAGCTGAACTTGCACCTCTTGCTTTAATATTCTTAAATTACCCCAAAAAATGTCTTTCTTCAAGGCGAATCATCAGCCCGGAGGAGCCCATTCATAGAGAATTGTAGTTGTTTTATGTGGTGCTCATTTACCTCACGTGTTGGAAAGAACTTAAGTAGGTCATTTCGTTGAGCATATTTTTGACATCACTCTCCCCACCCACAAATTGGTATCCGCAGCACAATATTTTTGTATATAATGCGGGTATTTGCCTGTCTTCATGTAGGCGTTTATATAATGTAATTATATCACTCCAGCCTGGTCATGATGCATGCCTATGAACACGGAAACGTTCCCCCTCGACGATATTTTTATTAGGAAACGGAACTCGAAAGAATTTCGTGTTAATGACGTCCTATTTCAATAGCTACATATGTAAGTATGTCAAGTGTGACCTTTTACGTGCTTTCAATATCAGAAAGCTGTTAGCTGGTGCGCTTGTTCTTTGTCATGACTCGTCTCTATGGAAACCACTGGCGTCACCAACAACATACACACAGGTTTGCTTTTTTTTTTTTTAAATATATGCACCACAAATGCACAGATGGAAAGAGTGTTAGCAGTAAAGGAGAACATTTAAAGAATTTTAGTTAAATGGATTATCCAAGCTTGGCAGTTGAACAAAGATTTTCCCAGAGTAATTCATTATATGAGTGTAAGTAATCTCGTGAAATCTGTTGTACGTTTAATGAGACACACTGTAATAATATAAAAACTTTTATATTAGTTTTCTTAATTCTTCATAGTTTTTAGGCGTATAACTCAGTATATTTCCTTCCTCGTAGATTTGACTAAATCTGGAGATTTCTTCTCTGTAATAATCGAATTAATATAAAAACTGTATAAAAGTACTTTTTAATATAATAAAAAGACGAACGGACTTTTTCCCATGGATGAGGTCTAATGCCGAAATATAAAATGACCACAATATGAGGAATAAACATATCCAATAAATTAAATTTCATGACTTCGAAATACTCGTACGTGGTATAGTTGGATAAAATATCACATTGCTAACTGTTGGCTCCAGTGGCTCTAGAAAAGTCTTTAATACACCCATTTCGAGATTTAAAAACTCATGGGAAAACAACTGATCTGTAAATTTTTTTCAAAATTATTGTTCCTTGAGAACTCCCTGTCTTCTAATTAAGATTGCGAACAGGTTAATTAATAGCCATTAGTATAGTAGAGCACTAATTAGCTTCGACAAAGAGAGTGCCTTAATTGATCCAGAAATAAGATTAAAAAATCCTCTGGGAGTTAAGACAAGATGTTTAATTGATTTTGGTGATGTTCCGCATCTCATTTATGTAATCGATGCTGGAACTAGCAGAAACAAGTGCAATTAGTTCCATGCAAATGGTAAAAAGGGCTCTCTGGTATCAACTGAGGCAATTATCAGCAAGCGAAAAACACTTAGACAAATAATACAAAACTGTGTGAGTGTTTTAGGCTTTCATTATGAAACTTTCAATGAATTTTAATCTCTTCTGGTGTAATAATAATTTATTTATTTATCTGATCCATTATGGACTCGTTACAAACAGTTACAAAATCTGTAGAAATCAGATGCATCACAAACATAAACTATTCGAACTTCTCAGTTGGGTCAATAGGCATCACAGGTAGAAAACAATATACAACTTATGTACACTTGTCCAAATATGGCACTGATGAGTTGCCCACAGGGGATTCTGATTTTTAAAAATCAGTCATGCTTTACGTGGGACGTCCAAAGCTGTGTTTGTATAAAATCTGTCACATATGATACAAATCCGAAAGCGCGGTGTATGTTTAAAACATAATCATTGGCTCGTATGTAAAGTTCAGCTCCATTTCCATTCGTATATACTTCTAATATTTAAATGTGGTCTAGGCTTTGTTACCGATTCCTCTATTGCTATAGATAATCCACTATTAGCATTCGGTGTTCAAAAACAATAAAAGAGTACAGCAATTCAAATATAATGCATCTAGAACTACTAATTCATAGGTACAAGTTTTCAACTTAAGATGATTGTTTTCAATTTTCAAAGTCATGCACATGCATTTAATATTATCGAAAAAATATGCATTTCTTATGATGTACTAAGCAAAGTGTAGTTGATTCTCTAAAAGTCATCGCTTCTTTTGTTTTCGAATAATCTGAATTTGAGAATATACTTGTGATTCCTACTACAAGCGCTAGTACCTTTGTGTAGATTTATATTAATCAGAAAATTGACCTAATTCTCCTACTAGTTTGTCGTTAAATGACTCTGCTCCGACGGTAAGCCGGTATCAGTGAGATTCTAATTTCTGTGCCCAATTTATAAACTACAAACGAACTAGTTGGTAAAGCTTTAAGATATGTTAAGTTAATTTAGTGAAAAAATAATCTACCTAAAAAGCTTCTATTAACTGCGCATTTCATTTACGCATCATTGCATTCCACGATTTAAGAACTGATATTCACAACTACTGAAATGTTGCACCTTTGTGGTATAAATTGGTGCTTCCATCTTTTTCGAGTGGTCTTCCTTTTGAATGTGATACCACATATTAAAATAATGTCGTATGTACAAAATATAGGCACTAACACTTTGGCCTCTGAAGTGAAGGGGTTTGGTTTTCTTTGGCATGTATTGCGGGAAACACACATTCAAGGCACCTCCTCTTCGTCACAGAACGTGAAGATTGTCGCATGAACTTGATTTCAAACACGCTTTCTTTAAGATTTTCTTAATCACTCCTTTGGCTCTGGATCCAGGACATTCTGATCGGTGACTTTTATTCTTCTTAGATGCCTCTGAATTCCTCTTCTTCCTTTGTTTTTCCTTGTAGTCCCTCTTCATCTTAATTTGAGTGAGGATACCCACCAGTAGCTCGTCAATCTGGTGGTTTATACCGGCAGATGTCTCGATGTATTTGCATTCCTGACTTGTGGCCAGGACTCGACCATCTGTCAGATAAATAAAAAAAGAAATACAATTCAGATTTGATTGCTGTTATTTGAAATGTGGCTGAACACAATAACTCATGGAAGGTTCAATAAGGAATAAGTTATGAAAATAAACAGTGCGAAAAAGATGCGTAAAACAGCACAGGTAGGGATTATATTTTTATTTCAAAGAAAAAACAAAATAAACTCAATTTCAGAAAACCCCACCCAAAAGAATTAATGGAACTTCTTGAAAATATTATATCAGTACATCGTTATGATACGATGCAAATGCAAATATGCAAATTAACAAATAGGCCATAAATTAGAACGAAAATACGCAGAACACAGAACCATTGGAGTGGTCAGTGTAATACATATTATTGTTACTTCTAAAAAAGAATTCACTTGTACGAGCAGAGCTTACCCGATTAATTGAGTTTGAATGGGATCGAATAGCCTGGCACCGTGAAGCCAGATGGCGAATTGTTATTTGCGTTAGACGACATCTTAGTACAGTTGGCCAGTGTTGGAACCAATGGAAAGCAGAATACACCTACAGCCGCCGTTCAGGTTCTAGCACACCAAGAGAAATATCAGAGCTTGAGGATTGGATAATTCTCCAGCGTGCTGAGGCTTACAGATTTGCCTTTCTGAGAAGGATTAGAGATGATGTTTCTTCATCTTCAGGGCATGCAATATCAAGCAGCACTGTTAATAGACGACAGCAGCAGCAAGATTGCATTCACGTTGTGCATTCCATCGATTCCGCTCGCAAAGTGCCATCATGCAGCATCTTCGGTAGGCACAGATAGAGCCAGATGGAAAGAAGAAGGAAGACGAATTGCCTTTTTTAATGATTCGTGGTTCTGTTTTGGGGCGAAGATAGAACAAACCGTGTGTAGTGAAACAATGCTTTGTCTGCATCCAATAAAAGCATACAACCTAAAAACTAGGAATCGTAATATGGGATGCTACGAGTATCTCCTATAATGGCGTTTCACACTAATTTTGCTTAGTGTAATTTTACAACTCGACAGTAAGAATCTGTACTTCGACTTTTTGCTATTTCTCAAAGTGGGCAATACTGAGCGACATGCTAATATTGGTAAAATAAACTCAATTTCAGAAAACCCCACCCAAAAGAATTAATGGAACTTCTTGAAAATATTATATCAGTACATCGTTATGATACGCAATGTCGATATACCTAGCCCGTTAGCCCCCCCCCCCTAATTTGTCTCCTATTGAACATGTCTAGAAAATGATGGGACGACAATTTAGACCCATGCATCCACCAGCCCACACCATGGCGATTTTAAAGGAATCGAGATCTGGAAATCAGCCATAGAGAGATATTCCTCAAGTCACCCTTTTGACGCATCAGGTTGCCTCGCTACAAGAGAGGTCATGCTTCGTACTGATATATGCTGTTTTCGGCATTCAGTACAGGTCGTTTTTTGTTTCTTTCCTCTACTGTTACCTATTTGTGTAGTAAAGATTCAGATAAATCAGTCTACAGGATTATAGTGGAGCAATTTTTCTGACCCAAAGCCTGTGTACGTAGTATAGGTATGGGCAGTTATCGAGCTCATATATCTCTGAATATTGAAGTGCGATATTGAAAATAAATTATTGGGTAAAGATATTGAGACAGAGATATCAGGTAAAGATATTGGAATAAAGATTATGTAAAGTACTTTGTCACTTCGTATCAAAGCCGTTCTCATTCTGGATAATAGTATATTTTTGTCTTCAAACCATTTCGCAATTTAGACTAAATATGTGACCAAGGCGTAATTATCATACTTATGACAGTTTGATAATTACGCCTGACAATAGTATGATTATGAGTCCTCATAATTAGGCTTCCCTCCCACTGTTATCTAGCTGATCACTGTCATTTGAACATGCTGAACGACCCAAGGCAAATCTCCTCACTGGCGGATTCCCTTTCCCCTCCAGATGAATATAAAGCTGGAGGGCGAGGGCTCAGATTCCTTTGGGTTTGTGGAATTTTGCCGTCCATGCCTCCTCTTTTTGCGCCAATGGGCATGGGCGCCAAAAATAAGCTGACAAATATGGTTACGGACGAATAGCGTCGCACAAGAATGCACCGGCTGCTTATTTATTATTTTTTTTTATTTGGTTAGTTGGCGCATCGGCTTCTGTGGCCATAATGCACCTCCCAAGGTTTTTACACTACTTTGATCCAAGCCCGAGGCGGGATTCGAACCGGCTGATTATACCAATTTCAATCAAAATTTATGTCAATCCAGCGTACAATGTTACTTTGTATTTTGAAGATTTGTCGAACAGTTTCAACACCTGCTTTGCAGGTTTTAGCTGGGACGTTACCACTCGATCTCTACGTAATTTTCAGAGGCTTATGTTATCGCTTGAAACATTAGATTCCCACTCAGATCCTTAGTATTTCTATTAACACTCAAGTCGATGTTAAAGCTGAACGACAAAGAATTTGGCAAGAGTTGATCAATTTGTGGCAGAGTAGGTGGGATGGCACAACACTGGGCAGTGTAACGCGTAAGTTTTTTCCCTGAAGTTGACTCTCTTACGGATAAAAAATCTACAGTCCGGTTTAGCCTTGACTTGTTTACCTCCTATTTGATATCAGGACATGGATCATTAAATAAGAAACTGTTTAAATTTCGCTTGTCTCCTACGGAACTCTGTCATTGTGGCGGTATGTAAGATTGGCAGCACGTGTTGTACTCTTGTCCCTCATATAATGAATTTCGAGTAATTCTGCAGAATGCAATTCCCAACTTTTCATCAGGATTGGAACCTGATTTTGTATCAAATGCCACGAGTTACCGCGCCTTTCAGGATTTTGCTAAGGCAACCTTCAATAAAAGGCTTGAAATCCTTTCTGCAATGACTGCACATGCGAATGTTTCAAATTCATCTTAAGACCCTTTACCTTCACTGCAATGACGTCTATTTTCTCAACAAGGTCTACAATTCTGGACTTGTGCTCTGTGTGTTGTGTTTTTTTTTTTTTTTTTTTTTTTTTTTTTATGAAACTCTACAAGTGTCGTACAACTACAACTAAATTAGGCGTTGAAAATTCCTGTGCTCCTTTGCTCGGATGGCTGTTAACTGACTGTGACTTTGTTATTGGTGATTGACCGTGACTTTGCTACTAATGACTGCAGAACTTATTGGATTTAACCTCAACTGTTTATAAGATTTGTGCCTGCTTCTGGACTAAAATGCTTACGTAAAGTTTTGTCGGTTGAATGGTACTGTTACCCTTAATTATTTTCTTTGAACTTTTTTTTTCTTTTTTATTATTTATTATTTTTTAAAAATTTATTTATCTTTTTATGTTAATATGCAAAAGATTACTTTCATTGTTTACTTTCAAATCTCAAAGTATCATCTGTGGTCACCTCAATCTGTTGAGGTTATCTTGTGTACAGTATTTAATTTTTGTGTAGTTGTATAAGTTCTTTTTTTTTTTTTTTTTTTTACTATTTTTGGCTTGTACTTTGTTGGGCTCTTGACGATCTCTCTTCTGCTGCCGCCGGTTGGTTGCCCCTGGTCTACCTTCCCGTGGTGGTAGTGGCGCGTTTCCGACCTGCTGACTCCGGGTAGCCAAACAGCCGAAATGGCCGAAATTTCTGCAGAATCCTCTAATTTAAAAGTGAAACGAGGCGGAGATGAACTAACGTTCCAGGTGCCGCCCAAGACAAATACATACATTATACCAATGGCTTCAATTTAAAAAAAAAATGTTTCAATGATTTAAACCATACTATCTAACAATGCAGCCCTGTCGTAAAAGAGGACTACCTGTATTCTTTTGTAGCGTTACACCATGGAGTCTCTTGACACACACATATAGCTAAGCTATAAGAAAACTGTGTGTGCCAAGAGATAATTTTTGGAACAGCTGGTGCAACAGTACAAAAGAATACAGGTACACCTCTCTTTCAGAGATGCAGTGTTTTAAAAAGTTGAATAGCTCCTGATGTGATCGATAATTTCATTAAAAAATAAATCGATAACATCTG
The DNA here is from genome assembly GCF_048544385.1 of Mastigoproctus giganteus. Taxonomy (NCBI): domain Eukaryota; kingdom Metazoa; phylum Arthropoda; class Arachnida; order Uropygi; family Thelyphonidae; genus Mastigoproctus; species Mastigoproctus giganteus. The sequence goes on along the minus strand of NC_143581.1, from coordinate 54,970,816 downwards.
GGAGCTAGGGAATTATGAAAATCGGTTTACCCGAGATCGTGATCAACTTTCTAATGCATATACTGTATTCGTACTGTTCGCTACTGAAATATGTTTTCTTTGTCAAAAATTACCCATACTCTCTCTTTTGGTGTAATAACCACTTTTCCTTTTACAGACGTTGATATTTTGTCACATCAGTGTGTAATTAATAAGTTTATGTTTAATAATAAATTTCTTCACGTGACCGTCATACATATTCCACGCACATGAATTCTTACCTTCCGTAGATATGGCCCTTGTCCTTACGAGATCTGTCTTATTTCCTACTAGGATAACGACTTTCTCATCTTCTGTACTGGGATGACGAATTAATCTGAGAAGCTCTTTTGCCTGAAGGTAACTCGTTCTATCCGCAACGGAATACACCACCACATAGGCATCTAAGACTGAGGTGGTTGCAAGAGAGCCTCTGTGTTGCTAAGAAAAAAAAAAGAAATGATAGCTATCGTTAATTCTAGAAATGAAAACTTTCTTTTCTCTATACAATATCTATATTACAGAACAGTAAATATTGAACTCGACGATGTCTCAGTTGGACACTTGGTTCTAGAGTAGTTTTGATGCATGGAAGTTTCACACTCTTAACGATTGTATCATTCTGCATCGGTAGAAAGGTACTACAATGGATAAAAGGTCTGCTAAATGGTAGAAGATAGAGGATACTCTGACTGGACTAGGATTTCTAGAAGGATAGATTTTAATGGATTGAATAAAGGGAATGTTTTTTTTTCTTTCGCAGAAGATATAAATATGGGATATGCATTTAACACCGCATCCATTCAGGAACGCTGTCAAACAGGTTTTATATTCTGGAACATCCTGATCAGTTCTGCAATTTGCACCTTTTGGCATCGCTTGTACTTTGGGTACCTACCCACCCACAGATGAGAGGACAACTAAGTCCGAAATGGGTGGTGGTGGCTATCAATTGAAAATAAGTGTTATTTATTCGAGGTTTAAGAATAGGGAAACTAATTGTTAAGGAGCTTACAACATGCGAACTTCTTAATGATGCTTTACATGCAACTATGTTTGCTTCAAACATTTTAGCTATGTTACTAACTTTATGCAAAACACTAACTTGTACTTTAGACTTAATCATAGGATTGGTTTCGAGTATCAGACTATTAAGATAATTCAGTTTGTTTAGATCAGTGCAACGTAACTAAAGTCAGAAACTGTGCGTAAGCTTACTGTGGCAGTAAGCTGTGTAAGGTCTAAAAAATCTGTTTTTTATTTTTCCAAATAAGAAACCGTTAAACCGATCCAAGCGTAGTTTAGTTGCTTCTGTTTCGTTGCTCCAAAATAACTAAAGCAATGAAGCGTCAGCGTATTCTGTCTGTAACTTGTCTAAATTATTTCGTGTATTCTGTGGCCAGTTTGCCTGTTCACTCGACGAAACACTCTTGTTTTCGGGGGGTCAGGAGAAGAATAATCATGCAGTCCTTGCCTAAGACCAATTAATTCGGCCTATAAAAATTCCTTCCGTCTTGGCGGGATGAATTCAAACCCCGGTCTAGAACGGCTTTCGAAATCACTGTGCTATCTGTCACAAAGTTTTGTTATGTTCATAGCGGAATTGGATAACTAAATTTGCCAAAAGTGCAAAAGTGGTTATCCAATTCCGCTATGAACATAACAAAATTTTCCGCCTCGGCCACTTGGCAGGGTAATTTATTCCAGTGATCTACAGCACACTGCCGGAAAGTAAACTTCCTGAGCCTTCTGCCTTCTGTTATTTCCTAAGATTTTTTATTTGTAGCTGCTAGTTCTGCTTCTCTTACCAATGAGTATACTTCCTTCGTTAATTTTACTGATCTCGTTCAGGGGCCTTTATACCAAATTTAGATTCTCCCCGAAATGTCTAGCTGCGAAATGTTGCGTTCCTCATCTTTTATGTTGTTGTTCTTATATCTACAAGAACAAGAACATTAGAAGAGGCAGATTCCTGTTGTTCTTATGGATATCGATTTACATCCCCACCAATCTCGCTGCTTTTCTTTGAACCCTTTCTAGGTTTCTAGAAGGGCTGTCTTTCTTCAGGTGTGCCATCCAAACCTGAATAGAATATTCCAAATGCGATCTCACCAATCATTATACAAAGGGACAATGAAATCCTTCTCCCCACTTGCAAACGTCCTAGAAAAATCATAAACAGGACACCATGTGCTTTCCCAGCCGCCTGTTTGCATTGTATAATTTATTTTGAGAAGCCATCCTAGTAATGGAAGGTAAATAACAGGACCCTGAAAAGCTAAGAAAAAAATAGTGTCTTACTTTCGAAACAACCGAATAACTTCAACTTTACTTAATTTTCTCTACTTACGAGGCGAAACTGTTTTCCCATATAAAAAAACATATCAAAATATGTAGAAAGCTACTGTTTCTGGTGACCAGCAATCTTTACTTCATCAGTAAGAATCAGGACGGCCATCTTCCATTGGAAACGCAAAATTCATCACGGCTGAGAGATTCTTTGTGTTTTACGATAGACTCTACTGTTCCATAGCATGTCTGTCAAAGTGGAGAGCTTCAACATGTATAGTACTCTTAAGAGTATTCGGTCACTTTCCGACAATATTGAACTAGTCAGATGCATCCCTTTGAAAAGCAAGAGCAACTATAAAAGTGACAAGCAGGATTGTTAACTCTACCCACCGAGACAGCTGAGGCTCAGTGGCCTCAATGGTGTGTTAATTGCATATGTTCTGTGGTCAATTTCCCTATTTTTACCTGACGATTCGGCGACAGATGAAAATAGCTTGCGAAGTTCTTTTCTTCAATTTGGAATTGGAACTCACTTGTTTTCTACATGATGAAGAACATCAATCGTAACTACTGAATGACTGGGAGGATGACAAGATCATTATACTCCTCCGTGGCAGTGGTCTCTTGTAAGGTTGATATTTCAAGTTAAGCAACGTCTCTTTGGGCCAGCTAATATTAATGGGCTTTGGCAGTCTCATTATGGCTGTTCATAGAAAACATCATCACCATTAAATTCTGATAAAAATTTCCTGAATTTGACTGCATGGCAATTCAGCGCTTTATAGAGAAACAGTCTCATTGCAGCTGTTGTTTCTCTGTTGATGCTACTGGCTTTATCATCTTATTCTAGTACGCTTTTCCTTTTTCAGTTATTACAAATTTTAACATTTTATCTCTGTATTATCATATAACTATTTTACTCCTAAATCAGATCAGCACTAAAAAATATCTTTTCGTGGAAGACTGTAAAAATGTATTTCATTGCTGTGTATCTTGGAGTAGAAGAGACGAATATCAGCATGCTTCCTGTAGCAGTAGTTTTATTATGACTACTTGCCACCGGCTATCCTTTTAAATGTTTTTGTATATAGTTCAAGTTTTAACTTTTAAATTTCCTTGCAATATATCTTAAAGTTAAAGTTAAGCAAGGTAAAAATCAGAATATTTCTGAGTAAAATAATTAATGGGTTAATTTACACAGAGCTTTATAGGTGATAGTGGACCCAAACTAGCACATTAAGCAGACACACGAGCGCCAACACTTTTTCGGGCACTCTCTGCAGAGGTTCTGCACCAACACAGATGAACAAGTTGGAGATGGGCAAATGCCTAGGAGCCACCAGCGATAACACACACACACACACGCACGCACACGCACGCGCGCGCGTAACTACTGTACTAACATGGAAAATGATAGAAAAACAACAACCGCGCTGTGATTTTATATTCTTTTATATATAGGTGGCGCTATTATAAGAGATTTCGAAGAATCCTTTCTGTCTCTGCATTATTTGCTCATTGATATTCATTGCAGGACTGTAGAACTTGGTGCGTGTGATTCATATTTTTTCCCTAGTCAACTTGGAGACTAATCTCTTTGTCTCGTGACGTTTCTGAGCATTACCCTCAATAAGTTGTGATGTGATCTGAATTGGGTCAGCCCACTTTAGCATTCAACGTACACACCCAACGAAGTCTTTTATTTCACTCATTCGGGAGCAAATAGAGATATATTTATAGATTGGTTTTTTTGTGCAATTCTGACTGTTTAAGCACTCAGTGTTTGATTGACACCATAAAACGATACGCAGACACTCCTTTATGAACTTTTCAGTGTGGAATATACCTAATGACATCGTAATGTCCTTCGCAAAATAGTCGAATTTTTAGCATGAAATTCAATTAGGTTTAACAAATTGTAATGGACTGAAATTTAATAAAACATGCGCATTAAGATTTTTTTCTACAGGTAAAATAATAGCGAGCAGTTATTACTATTAACATGAAACAACTGATATTTACTGAAGCCACTTTCGAACGATGATAATTTCTGTACATTAGGTAGAAGTGGAACAGACCCTTAAATTTTTATTTTAAAAATGAGAAAAAGAAATAAAATGAGCATGACAGATAAATAATTGATTTATAAAGACCAAATATGAGACGAGGCGAAATTCGAGGGTATGTCAGAGCGACGACCTACAAACTTTATTTCTCCATCCTAAGAAAAAACAATTCTTGGAGTTTCAATGAATTCCAGTAGGTGACACACATTAGCCATTATACATAAAATGGATATACATAAAATAACACACACACACATTTATTATTTGGTACCCAGGCAATAGGCTAGATATCCAGATTAAACGTTTGCGGCTTCTGTTCTAACCTGGAAGGCGAAATCGGATTATACAATTCGGTGAACTGAGTTTTTGAAGGCAGAGAGGACAATTGCCGATTGAGATGACGCTGCGGTCCATATCTGTAAATCATAAGACGATACCAGTACCATCAGATGTTTAATGAACCTTGTTAAAAACACCGTGTGGAAAGCAAACCTTTAAGGGAGGGGGCTCAGGACTCAAAACCGATAACAAATAACACCAGAGATGGATGTGACCATCCGAAATTCCTCGTTACCATAAAAGGAATGTCTTCCAATTCCACAAGAGTTACTGGCGTTCACTACCATTTTTAGTAGTGAAAGCCAGTAATAATTGAAGAAAGTATGGGGAGTGGAGTGTCAAGGATAATTATAGTGGTATTAGGAATTTGGGGGTTTTAGATAGACTAATATTTAAGTAAATTTAATTAAAACACCTGCAAACTTACCAGCCGTTCGTCGAGAGGCGTGTCTTCCTGAAATACCAGCTCTGACTCTTGTCCATTGAGAACTACTGTCACTGTCTTCTCATTATCATCATCTAGGTAAAAAAATAATAAAAAATAACAAATACTTTCTGCCGTTCTATTCTGTTTTCAGTTATTACCAATTTTGACATTTTATCTCTGTATTATTATATAACTATTCTACTCCTAAATCAGATCAGCACTAAAGAATATCTTTAATAATAATAATAATAATAAAGATATACTCGTATTTCGTATTCATAAGCGATATAAAATTGTGCTCAAAGAAATTGTACTAATTTTTATTTATTGAAGCGTAACTTGCTACCTAAGACGAACTAACTCAGAACTCAAGAAACGGACGAATGCGTCTAAAAAATACTTTCAGTTATCGAAAATCTCTATTCTAAACTACGTATCTACTTGGACAAGGACACACTTTTCCTGCCAAAAGATACAAGAAGGAATAAACTGACAGATACTTGTGAATTATATATCGATATTAGGTCACGATCAATGTACACTTAATATTAATGTAGTTCATTCGACTCGATGATTGGGTGTCTTAATGGATATTTTAACGAGAAATAGCTTATTCCCCAAAAGAAGAAGCTATTTCTATTTAAAATGTACATATTGATGATATATTGATGGCAGGTGGATAATAGTAAAGGACAACTTCAGACGCGAATCACAGTTAATTTAAATAAATATTTGTTTTCCAAAAAAGTGTAACATAGCGTTCAAGGTAGGCTTTTGCTTGTTCTAACTCTATCGAAGCAACTACGTAAGTGAAAGAATTTTCTTATAAACAAACACCACTTAATATAACAAAAAATTATAATAATCATTAAATGTTGTTTCACACCTGGTTAATCTATACCGATACAACAGTTAGATATACGAGCCAATTGTGGGTAGAATAGCTTTGTCATGAGAGCACATGGTATCGTCGGATTTGCAGTGAGATATATTTAGAAGGATGGCAGAAGGCAGTTTCATTGTAGTTTCAGGCGCAGTACAGCATACATTACTGCGGTGCGTATTATTAGTTTTTCTTAGAAAGAGCGTATGTTTATTTTGGAAGGTTATCCTACATTCAAAACAGTCTAGCAATGCCGAGAGACATTCAGTAATATATATCGAAGTAGGTCTATACTAAATAAGACAACCATTGATTGCATTGCATGGTTGCACAAAATACACTAAAAAGAGTAAATGAAAATCTACGTGAGCAAGGCGGACATGTGGATTTTCATTCACACAGCATATTCCATTAAAATTTTAATTAAATTCTGTATTCGTTTATAATAAAATTTTGTTGTATTTCAAACTGAATTGCATTTTTATTAGATCGTCCTCGCAGGTAGCAACTTGGTTACAATCACTGTCCTTCTTACACCGCGTGGGAAAGGCCCGGGTTCGAATCTCGTCAATGACGCGAGGAACTTTTGTGGGCTTTTTTCATTCCGTGGCTGAGTTAGTTGGGCTCAGGCGAGGATAGCAAGATTTTTCGTCCAGAAAAACAAACACTTATTACTTATTTATTATTAAATACTTATTCGAGGTAATGCAATACATGGCAACTCGTTGTGAAGGAGGAGGAGCACAATATGAGATACAGATAAAATGATGCCTTTCACACTATTAACGTAATTTTTTCGTTAAAGAGATTTGTGTGGTATATTTACGCCAATATTATATAGAAAAACAAACAAATCGACCAGAGAACACGCAATTTATAGGCATAATATACATGGGTGGATGAGGTTATTCTCGGGTATATTATGCCTATAACACGCAATTTATAGGCATAATATACATGGGTGGATAAGTTATTCTCGGGTAACCCTACTATGACAACAACAATTTTAATTAGTTACACCTGGGAGGAGTTTTACATAGGCATAAAGCATACCCGTTTGTATGCTGTAATGATGTATAATATGAATGAAAGATTTTTTTTTTTGCCCAAGCAGCTAAGACCATGAGGCCTGTGTAGTTTTTCTGTAAATTGCATTTTGGATGCGCCTGTTTTGCTGGATTAAAAAAAAAAAAAAAAAAAAGAGAAACCCATTCCCTTCCCATCGGCATCTAGAACTAACGCAGGCCGTCTGTGCAAAGCGCATGGCCCCTTTGTGTTTTTATATACGGTATGTGTTTGCGCGTGTAGTTCAGCACATGTAGATGTGAGGGTTAAAGAGTAAGAAGTCAATTCTAACATATAATAAATCAGTAAGGTAAAAAATTAATAAAATAACACATTTTTATTATTTTAAGTTTGTAGAAGCTTTTGCTGATTATTAAAACTGAATTTAATTACGTCAAAGGTGTAATATTAAGGTTTGGGCTGTACCTGTTGAAAAATTGCAGGCATGGTAACGGCAGGACCCCCCCCGACCCAAATTCACCCTTCGTCAGACCTATCCTGACGAAGTAATCAACCACAGTGTGAAAGAAGCCTATAAAATTCAATCCGTCTTGACGAGATATACATGTCCTAAAGGATAGCGATTGTAAAGCGCTGTGCTGCGTGTACAGCGATTAAAGATATATATCTAATCCAATATAATGTACGGGGGAAGATAAACAGAAGCTTACCTTGATTACAGTCATATGCACAGATGTACTCCGATGTCTGAAACTGCCTTATCAAAGCACTTTTGCCAACCTCAGGCGATCCAAGGACAAGAATACGATACTTCTGGAGGTTATTCTGCACCGTAGAGCACTCTAGTAGACCTGGATTAGGCACTAAAGGTAATTCTAAATCTGGAATAAGAGATGTTGGACTCTGGCTATCGAGCTCTCCTTCTGTAGAGGGGGTCTGGGGGGCCAACTTGTGCACGCTAACACTTTGACCTATTCTTTGGACGGAAGATCTAGATTTGGAGCGGAATGAATCCCCCCTGTTGACGATCCCCTTGGAGGTGAGAGAGAAATTCCTGAGCCGCATGTATTCCGCCTCATCTCCTGGCAGTGGCAAAGAGCGGTTTGAAGACGCCCACAGTGACCTGCTGTCGGCCGAGGCAGCGATATCGCCGGGTATGCTGGCACCTCTCTGGCGGTAGCGATGGGTGGAGTCAAGAGACTGCGGCCGCTGTATTGTCCTCATCGACTGTGACCTGGTCACATTTTGGCCTTCTCTGCACTCAGGTACAACTCCGAACTTCGACCCAAAGTCTGTACTAAACCCCCTCACGGACCCCAGCCGCTCGTAGGCAGGACTTTTGTGAGTTGATCGTAAAGTCGCCGAAGTGTGAGTCTGAACGGGCCTATCCGTGGTGCGCGTGAACTTCGTGCTCGCGAACGAATCCAGATTGATCAGAAGATGATAAGGATTCCTTGCAGAATCGGAAGCTTCCTCTTCATCTTGGAAGTCACTGCTGCGTCTAGGCCACTTCTCTAAGGCCTCCCGGAACAAGGCATGCGTTGTGTCCGACATGCTTCTCGGGATAGCCGCCAAACGAGGGGCAGAAAAGGTCTCACAAGGGAAAATTAAGTCCCCTTCATCGGGAGAAGCTACTAAAGTCATTGTGATCAGATGATGCAGACAGAACTTGCTCGAAGCGCTAGAAAACAATGTTCAATGTAGCGAACGGATTACATATGAACATCACAAACTTGCAGCAGACCCTCCCTTTTTTTATGCAACACCTTCGCCCCAAAACACGCTTTTCTCCTATGACAATATTTCTTCCCCCTACTGCCTTTCCACTCACTCGGCCAGCGAGCAAACATAGCCTTGTTTTCACGGTATGTAGTTCTTATACCGTGTGACGATTGTGGCCCGGATGTTATGACGTCACCAACGTAGCGCCATGGCGTTCGATGCCAACGATCCGTCTGGCTGATTCGGTCTTTTAACCTTCCATATCTTCGTAAGCAAAGAGACTTTCCCTGATAATGAAACAGTGTGTTTGCCGGTGACGTAATCGCAAAGGTCTGTATAATCCACGAGTGATAGATATGATGACAACTCTAAAATAAAAATAAAAAATTAAGTCTTAAGTTATCAAAATAACATGGATTTAGTTACAGTTAATTTCTTCGAAGACAGAGAGCACTCTTAAGAGTTGGGTGAGGTTCTTGGCACTCTTTGGTTCATCATGAGTAGCTTCAGATATTTTTGGAGTTGTCAGATCAGTTGTAAGTTGTCAGTGACCAACAACAAAATCTCTATGAAAGACGAACAACGATATTTTTGCGTCATCTCATCTTTGCTCCAGCATTACTTTCACTGAAAAATATTTTTTGTATTCACTTATTTATTATTTTCTTTGGTCGAAAAATTCATACGTAAACTCGTGCGTATTCACTCTTCTGTGTTCAATGTATACATAATACTCGAAATATTAGAAAACTTGTCTCAATACAAGATTAACAATTTTCTGCCCTAACTACAGTCTGCCCACATTGTTATATAGATACCCAGCATCAGAATTGATAGCCCATTCCAAGATACTGGAAGGATGTTAAACTATTCGTGTTCAGTGTAGCCCTCACTTCTGTTCAGAATAAAGGAAAACAATTTTACTACCGGACACCACAATTAGAGGATATCCGATAAAATTCTGTGTGCGCGCGCGGGAGGTGGGGAGAGTTGTATGATTATCCGCTGACTGTAAATGCAGAAGCTAAGCTGCAACCGCTGTAATAATCTTCGAATAATTTGCGAACACATCCTACACAGCAGACAGTGTTATTGCTGTCCTATAAGGGTCTGTTGTTGCCTGAAAATAACAGCATATGATGCAGGGCTCAAATAAGCTCTTTTGCACTTTGTCTGTCATGTAAAATGAGCAATATACTTAATCCATACAGTTATAATATCCTCTCGCTTTAATTACCACTTCCCAGATTTTCATTGTCAAGTCACGTAATCCAATTACTTCTGTTTTGCCCACAAGAAAGTAGAGCATCATTATGGTTTCTAATATTTTTGACAGTGCATGTAAAAAGGCTAAAATTCAATTGTGTCACTAGCTTTTACGAAAACTCAATACAAATTAATACACATGCAGGCAAACTGGATGATCAATAAATAAGGCCAGTATAGTTTCAGAACAGTTCAATCGAGAAATATAGGGATGCACTTTTTCAGAGAAAACTCACTTCCAACTCTATGCACAAAATTCAGTGACCGAACTTGCGCCACTGAAGCTCATCTTTAGATTAGGCGACCATCGACAGCTGTATCTTTGGTGGTCCCATCGTGATAAGATATAAGGTCCGACCTGTGGGGAAAGTGTGTGGTAAGGTCTCAGATTTCAACTCGACGCGGAGTTGGGGGAAACCTTCCCAGAGCCGCATTACAATTAACACTATACACTATTTCAACTCGATGCACACATTATTGGTGTGGAAACGAGGCGACCATGTCCTGCTCCAAGACAACTCCTGAAGTTAAGCAACTACCCCTTTTCTACGAATTTCTGTCAGACATTCAGTTTATCACTAATGCCTTTCCAAATGATGCGTCGAGTCTTCTCTGAATAATTCATCAGCTTGTTGAACTGTAGCAGTTGTCTATCATGCGGATGTTCATCAGCTACATTTGATCACTTTCAGAATATCTGAACAGTTCAAGCCATTTCTCACGTTTTGGTGAAAGATGATTTACTATGCTTAGCACGTATTCTGCTTTCACACTTCAGGTAGTGAAATCGAATGACAATTTGGCCTACAATAGCAGCCGTCATCCGAAAAGTGACTGTCAGCACCAAAGTTGTTAATCGATTTGTCAATTTTAATCGCAATGATTAAAGCACCAGTTAAGATGTATGGAGTAATAGGGGTATGTGGCAATTATAATTATTATGTAATTATATAATGTGGAAAGTGTATGATGAGCACTTATGATGATGATGATGATGAAAAATGAAAATTAAAATATAAAAAATAATAATTAAACTTATTTATTTACTCATCCGCGAATTCTAAAAGAATGTCTTTTAACATTAATGAAACACTATGTTCTCGCTTCTGAACTCTCCGAGATGTTATTTAAGAACTCAAACAGAAATACTTTCCGTAATGAATAAAGAAAAACTTGCTTTCCCATAAGAATATTATAAACATAAATTTCTTTTCTATTCCTCCTTTTTTACAACAAAAATATCCTTCAGGATTAATGGAAAACATTCTTTCTGCTATTTGTAATGGTACTTCAACAAAGTACAGTACTCAGGCCATCGACAGCTGTATCTGAGCAGAAGCAAATCCCTCGCCGATGATATTCCGGTTTCTAAGCGGTCCGCATCCGATTTCCTTTTCATATCAACGTCTCAGCTAGTTTCAAGAACAAAAAAATTTATCTGCTTCCCAAGTGACGTAAACATGACGTAGGGTGGGTTTAACCTTCAAAAATAACAAAGAGGATACTTTTTATTTATTTATTATTTATCCATCTCCAGAATAGAATTAGGCAGAACTCTATAATTCAATTTGCCTGCACTGGATGGCCACTTTATTAGGTACACCTAGCCTTTTTATGAAATGGTGCACTCCTTCACTAACGGTATTGCGTGTTAGTACCGTGAGAATCAAAACAGGTGGACAGATATGTAGGGATGGCGTATGTGTTCGAATGGGAAAGACGAAAGACTTAAGCGGCGTTAAACATGGCATGGTAATTGTTTCGTGGCAGTGATTCCTGTGAGTGATTACAACTTGTTATTTCATCGCTTCGCTGGTTTTTCGTAACACCGAACATTTCACCTGTTTTACAATTTCCTTCACCCGGTGTTGCAGGAGATTGTAGAGCAGGTTAGAGTGTGATTTTCCACCAAGTCCAGAGCTGCAAACGCTCGTAAATCGGTCATCGAAGTGTTTCCTGCTATCAGACGGGTGCTATTTTCCCAAGATATGAACTTTGTGTGTTTGTAACGAAGTGCTTCAACTGTCTGGGGTATGGACACCTCTTTCCACTGCATCCGCAAGAAGCAGTTTGCTGGCAATGCGGTGTAGAGGGTTTTCCCACACAAGTCTTTCCCTCCTCAATGTGGCAACTGCAAATTATAATTGCAGCTGCTCTTTACATAACTTATAATACATTTTAAATCGTATTGGTAACTACAAGTAGAATATGTTTTGTCCGATCTTTATTATGACGCTTTCAGATTTTAAAGGAGATTCCCCTAATGAAAATAACTGAATTTTTATAAATGCGCGTCCCGAAGCAGCGCGGGTTGTCTAACGCTTTCAGTCACGGGAAGAACCTTGATTATTCGTAGAACGCTGTGAACATTACAACCGGAATGAGTCACAGTACCATCTGAAGAGTAAATAATGAAGTCCACAACTCTGCTTTGTTTCGAAAACAATGACCGACTTTCAGGTAGTGTAAGTAGAACAGTTCTAGTTTAGAAGCAGATATAAAATGAATGTGGTACTCTTGGCGTCCGCCTACGAATGATAACTTTGCCAATGGAAGATATTTAACAGATATTCTAATGTACCAGTTTCGAAGATTTCTTTATTAAGATATTTTAAACTGAAACACTAGTAATATTTAGATATAAATGTGGTTAGGCGTTTTAGGCTTAGCAAAATTCTGACATGTAAACATCTAACTGGCATTATCACAGATGAATGCCAGTTATATACACGTACACATGTTATGCCGCCATAACATGTATACAAACCCCCGATAAGTACTCTTCAGATATATAGATAAATTTAGAAACAGATAAGGGTTCTGAAACACTTTGATTCTAAACGGGTCAAAGATATTTGCCTGTTTATTTACCCAGTTTCTATTTTCGAACAAGGGACTTAGGTGATGAAAAATGAGTGTGTTTATATCGTTTTGAATACGCGTCCCTCTCCTTCACGAGCCGACAATTAAAGAAGTTTCAGGGAATCTTCCAGATGAACACTATTTTGAAAAGAACCTTCTGCCAGATCAACGGAAGCGCAGGTCAGACAAAAATTAATGGATCTGTCTTAGAGATGACATATTAGGCAAACACGCATTTTGATGGGGCCACGGTTTCCGTGGTTGCATACCCAGTACTGGGTCGTTGGCATCTTCATGGCCCGCTATGATTAGAAGCATTCTGTGGAATGCCACCAATCGTAGAAGAAATGTGTTATTTCTTCAACACACAGTTGAAATTTTATTCGCGGGGTTCACTTTAAGGCATCTGGATAATTTAATAGCTCTCCAATATTGCCGACTAGGATCGTCGTTGCGTACACAGCTGCTCTAGTTAGTTGGAGACCAACTAACTAGAGCGTTGAAATTTGAACCTGCTCGGCTCAGTTCTTAGTAGAGTGGGGGAAAGGACGCGACAAGATCTGCTTTACTTTTTTTTTTTTTTTTTTTTTTTTTTGCTCTTCGTTACGGTTATGCTTGTGCGTACAACCGTAACAAAAGAATACCCATAACGGATCGGCGTGCAGTGATTCAGTTTGTAATATTTAAAAGGTAAGAATCACGAGAAATTCATAACGGAATGTTGGCTGTATATTATAGCGAAAGTTTTTTAATTGGAGAACCTTGTCTTGAACCTAAGCTTTCCAGTAAGCAGTGGTGGTATTTTTTATTATTATTGGGTTACCCGTTATTCATTACATAAACTTGTATTTGTGTCTGTAAACTGCATGTGTTCTCTGGTCGATTTCCCTGTTTTTCTGAACGAAAAAAAACCCAGTTTCTGGGTCAAAAACCTTTCTATCTACGCCTGAGACAATCTAACTCAGCCACGTAGTGAAAAAACCATTAAACTTCCACGCGTCATCGACGGGATTCGAACACCGGCCTTTTCCACCCGGTGTGGGAAAGACGGTGACGATACCACTGTGCTACCTACGCAGACAACAGTGGTGGTATTCCTCTCCTCAGTCTTCAAGAGTGAAAAAAAAAAAATGTGAATCTCAGATTTCTGCAGTTGTGCTAACCATTTAGCTTCGACCGCCGTGGTCTTATACTCTTAGTCTAAGAAACCTGATGTCAATGTTAACTCGGAATAGTATGAAGAAACTTTGAATCGCTTGCGCCTCAGCATCAAACGCAAGAGAACGAGACAACTGAAAGAAGGAATCGTCCTGCTTCATGGTAACACACTCCCACAAGTTGCCAACCTGATTAAGGCCAAATACTCTTAGATGCCCTATTTGTCTCCGGGCGTTATTCAAGTTTGTCCTCCCTGCTTATAGTCTCCAGATTTTACACCATACGACTTTCATGTTTTCGATCTGTCGAAAAAAGCTTTAAAGGACGTCGTTTCAATTCAGAAAGTCAGAGCAACCATCGAAGATTGGTCCTGTGAAGAAGCAGAAGGATTTGATTTTTGAAGAGGAATATAATAGTGATTAACGAACTAATATAATAGTGATTAATGATAGTGATTAGCGAACTAGGTGGCAGTGATCACAGTGTGCTGAAGTGGGATTTACTCAGAGAGGTAACTACCATCAGGGGTAAAGGGAAGGGTTATTGCTTTCGTAAAGGCGACTACGATGGTCTGAGACAATATTTAAATTCTATAGAGTGGGACCAACTGATGATGTTACCAACAGCAAATTCAAAATGGGAAGCATTCAAAGAGCTTATCTTGGAAGCTACTAGGCTTTACATACCAACTAAGAAATATTGTTCAAGGTTTAGGCCTAAATGGATGTCAGATGAACTAATGAGACACATGGCAGAGAAGAAAAATGCATGGGATACATATAAATTAACACGTGACACAGAAGCCTATGATAGATATAAGTTGATCTGTAACCAAGTCACAAAGGAGGTTAGGAAGGCGAAGGCAGATTACGAGAAATCTTTGGCAAAGGATGCAAAGAAAAACAGCAAAGAGTTCTTTACTTATGTAAACTCTAGAAGGAAGGGGATGAATCAGATTGGTCCACTTGATATCGATGGTTCAACTGTTAATGATCCTGCTCAGGTAGCTAACAAACTAAATGAATATTTTGCATTGACATTCACACATGAGTAGTTATTCAGCGAGGGGAATGCCAGAGGTGTATTCAACTCTGGCAGTAAGCTAGATAATCTTTTAATAACTGAGAGTAAAGTGGAGGAGAAATTGTTAAAGATGAACACAAGAAAGGCACCTGGGGTGGATGGGATCTATCTAGTTATATTAAAGGAAGCAGCAAAGGAAGTAATCAAACCCTTAACCATAATTATGAGAGCTTCCTTGGACTCAGGGGAGGCACCCATAGACTGGAGATGTGCAAATGTGACCCCAATTCACAAAGGAAGATCAAAGGCTGACACAAGTAATTATAGACCTGTGAGTTTAACTTCTGTTCCAGGAAAATTAATGGAGGCACGGTTAAGGAAGCACTGCAGGATCATCTGCACAAGACTTCAGTTATAGCTCGGACACAGCATGGTTTTGTTAAGGGGAAGTCTTACCTGTCCAATTTGATTGGATACTATGATGCAGTCACAAAAGAGCTGGATGCAGGGAATAACTTTGATATTATATCATTGGATCTTAGAAAGGCTTTTGATACTGTTGCACATGGAAGACTGCTGCACAGATTGGAGCAGTGTGGCATTGGAGGCAAATTGCTGCTATGGATAAAGGGGTGGTTGAGGGGGAGAAGACAGAGAGTGGTAATCAATGGACACTGCTCATCGTGGACTAATGTTATTAGTGGAGTCCCTCAGGGTTCAGTGTTGGGTCCATTATTGTTTTCTGTATTTATAAATAATATTTATGATGGTGTATCAAGCTTAATGTCCAAGTTTGTAGACGATACAAAGGTTTGCAGGGTTGTTAAGGGCACTACTGACGCTATGCTGCAACAGGATCTGGAAAGGTTGAGCAGATGGGCTGAGAGGTGGCAAATGAAGTTTAACATTGACAAATGTAAAGTACTACATATGGGAAACAGCAACCCCAGAGCAACGTATGAACTCTGTGGTATTACACTGACAGTGGTAAAGAATGAAAAGGACCTGGGGGTAATTGTGCAGGCAGATATGCAGTTCTCTGAGCAGTGCAGACGGGCTGAAAGAGTAGCTCATGGTGTCTTGTCAACGATATACAGGAATTTTTCTAGCAGGGATAAGGAGGTGATTATTCCCTTGTATAAGGCAATGGTCAGGCCACACCTTGAGTACTGTATACAGGTCTGGAGGCCTCATTTCAAGAAGGATGTAGAGCTGCTGGAACGAGTACAGAGAAGGGCAACAAGATTAGCGAATGGAACAAAGGGTTGCTCTTACGAAAAAAGGCTTAAGTTTTGCAAATTACAGTGTCTGGAGACTGGGTACCGGTGAGGTGATCTGATAGAGGTGTATAAAGCCTTGAATGGTTTGAGCATGCTCAATGCTGATGGAATATTTCCTCTTGCTCAGAACAATCACCTGAGAGGACATAAATCCAAATTGAGGAAAGACAGATGTAGGATAGATGTGCGGAAATTTGCCTTTAGCCAGCGGGTAGTTGGTTAGTGGAACAGACTTCCATCCCTTGTTGTGGAAGTCGATAGCCTAAATAAATTTAAGGCTCAGTTGGACAGGTATTTCGAACGAACGGAGGGGTGAAGTGGAAGTTTTTATTTATTTATTTATTTTTTTCTGGCTGATGCTGCATAAGCTTGCTTTCTTGCATCATATGCCTCTACTAATGCTAATGCTAATACAATGCATATCTAAATACTGAAGATGACTTTTATATTTTAATATTTTTAAATATGTTATTTAAAAGTCTTAAACATGATTTAATTCAACAACGATCATATATGCTAGTGGTCTTTTTTAGCAAATTTTTTAAGACAAAAATCTATTTACATCCTATATAGAAAATATAATGAAATATGGGTAATTCAAATATAGGCGAAACACATCTGAACATTATGACAATCCATGGACAGTGAATTACATTTGTAGTTCGTTACATATTGTCTATATCTGTCTGATTTGTTCTTTCTATCTCTGTTTCCTTCTTTCTTCCGCTTCTATTCTCCGAGACTGATAACAACGATGACGCAATCAATTTCCTTGTCGTATTAGAAATACAGTACCTGCGTCACTCGTGGAAATCAAAAGCCACAACTGGTTCTTATTTTAGAAAGATGAACGGGGCTGCGTGGATGACGTACAGGAAGCTACCAAACAAAAGAGAAATGTAAAATCGCAAAAAACCGGGACAGAGAGAGACTAATATTAAATAATAATAATAGAAGCACAACCATTTCTGTCTTAAATGAGACACATATCTATACTGGTGTGTAAAATTTGAGGACCAGTCAGGTTTTCACCTGTAGCTTCCCATAGGAGGGCTTGGATATGGGAAAAGCATACCAAAGGAACCTCGTGAGGTGCAAAAATGATGAAGGAAACAACAACAACAACGGAAACAAAACAGCACAGAGGGACTTTATTCAAAAATGGCAACATAGTACTGGCTGCCATGATACAGATGCATCACTGCCAAAGATGGAATAAAGAGAAGAGGTGGTCCTCAGTAAGAGATATGGCCACCCCTAATGTCGATGCAGACTTTGCACCACCTGTCCATTTGATAATGGACAGGTGGACAAGAACTTATCAACAAGCGTGTTGTTGATAAGTTCTTGCGGTAACATCGTCCATTCCTCTGTCAGCGCCATCCTCAGCTGGTAAACATTTCTGTTGGGTGTAGACGTGCTGCTAGGCGTCTCCCAGAGCGTCCCATATGTGTTCGATGGGATTTAAATCGACGGGAACGGGTAGACCAATCCATACGAACAATGTCCTCACTTTCCAAAAGCATATCAACGGCTGCAGTGCGATGGGGGTGTGGCGTTATTATCCATAAACACGAACTGGGCCAATTGCACCTCGGAACAGACACACATGGGGAAAGATTACCTCAGTACAGTAGCGTGCACCGGTTGCAGGACCGCCTTCCAGTTTTTGGAGTTGTGTACGTCCATCCAAGATAACGCCTCCCCAGACGAGAACACCTCCACCGCCATATCGATCCCTTTCAGTGATGTTTGCAGGGTGATACCGTGTGCCAACCTCTCACCAAATTAGCTGACGTCCAGAATCGCTGCTGAGACTGAATCTACTCTCATTAGTAGAGAGTATCTTACTCCATTGCATTGCTGTCCAGTCCTTGTGTTCGATGCATCACTGTAAACGGTGTCTCCGATGGGCAGGTGTTAAAGGAACACAGTGTACTGGCCGTCGGGCAAACAGTCCACCTTTGTGGAGTCGCCTGGCCACAGTAAACCGCGATATCCTGCGTCCTGTGCAGTGGTTTGCAACGGACCCGCTGTCTGGTATCGGTCCCTCTTGGTCTGTATAAGTATATAGCGGTCATCAGTGGGCGTTATTTTTCGTGGACGACCACCACTGGTCCTTCGAACAGCTGTACCTGTCGTTCTGAAGGCCGATCCTGCACGTGAGACGATGCTATGGGCGATACCGAACTCTGCAGCCACACTCCTCGCACTTCCCAATTATTCGACCCCGGGTAAAGTCATCCAGATGTTGTCTACTGGCCATTTCGTTATCTTTAGCACTGTATGAAACCAATCGAACGTCTGTAAAAATCGTACTCACCATTCGGTAATTTGTACTTAACTGCTGAACTGCTGTTTTTATCTGTTTATGTGAGCCCTCTCATCACGATTCAAATTTTTGCATGGGCACCAGCTTTCTACTGAACGGCCACAGTTATGCAAATAGCCACAGGCTGTTTCGTTTGATTTTGTGGTTGTAACCTTTAGAAATAGTGTTGGACCTTAAATTTGGCACATCAGTGTATATTGCCCTTGCGGGGTGAAGTGATACTTGCGTGTTATTTTGCATACTTTTTATTTGAGAGATGTTCAAGAGAAACTCTGTCATACAAGTCCTTGCAGTAGTACGGTAGTTACAATCAGAATTCTCTCATACCTGGTGGAAAAAGTCTGAGTTCGAATCCCATCAGTAACGCGAGTAATTTTTATGGCCTTTTTTTCATAACGTGGCTGAGTTAGTGGGTCTCGTGCAACGGTTTCCAGAAATTCGGGACTTTTCTTCCAGCAAACCGACCGTAGAATACATGCAGTTACAGACACAATATACTGACACCTCAAAGCTTTAGTTGCCTTTGAGCATAACACACACACTTTGTCTTATAATACTTTATATGACCTGCTTGTCAGGTTGCAATATTTATCGTTAGTTTCTCTTCGTAGCTGCTTTATCCTGGTCGGTAAACCTACATATATTTCCCTGAGTTTATTAGAAACTTCTTTGGAATACGAAAGTGAACATCGCGATGGTCTTTTCAGCCTTTCCATTGTGATAATGTTTGATATACATTTAAGCAACAGATAAACCATTATGCAACTCCAAAATGTACTTTTATATGTAAGCCGCGCGTTGGGTGATCTGTTTATCTGTTTCGGAAACAAAAATCTGAACTTCCCAGAGAAAAAAAAAATCATGCACCTCTCGCCCGAACTAAACTTCGTATATTTAAACTCTTTTGTCTGGCAGATTTGTTGGACAGAAAGACGTTTACGCACCCTCTTCTCTCAATCTATTATTGTTACGTGTAGGAGTTATATGAATGTATTATTGTAGGATTGTCGATAAAAGAGGACAGAACCTTTTCTGCTTAATTTAGTCCCTTTCCTCGTTTTCTTCTCCTTGCCTCCATGCTGTTCATCCTCTTGATTCATATCGATCTTTCCTTACGGGTCATTTCCGACCTGAGCTAGGTCAATGACATTTGTTCGTTTACAAGGTCACGATTGACGTCAGCGTGTTCCTAAACTCCCAGCAGTCATGTTGGTTATCCAATCAGTGCACGCTTTAAATCGCCGTGGTGACGTCAAAGCCTTTTAATTCGCTGGAGGTGAGGAAACCTAGTGTCGGCAAAGTTTGGAAAATAAATAAAAGTTGCGTCGAATAAACTAAACAAACATGAAACTATAAAAAGAGAGAGGACATAGAGATATGTGTGATTATCCTTTTGAATAAGGTAGCTCGAATACTGATAATGCTTGTCGCATTTTTTGTTAGAACTCTGAAAAAATGAAGCACCAAACAAACACTGCACTGCATTTCATTTTAGGAGTGAAATAAATAAAGATAAATAAAGAGGACTCCCTATGGATGAACGACATGAATCGTGAACGGTGGCCTATCTGTCCAAGGCCTCCCAGATGTAGTCACGGGACCCAGACTTTCCGAATTATCTAACGATGCTTGTTAGAACATTTTGAATGATGGTGACTTCTACCCATAAAGACATCGAATTCCTATTTTCAATACGATGACACCATTTTAATATAATAATGTCGTCCTCCATTCTCACTTTCTGATCTCGTGGCTTGCGATGTAGCAGCCAATGAAATTTGGTCGTGTGGCTCGCCTCTCCACAATTAAACGTTTGAATAGTAATCTTCACGGATATGAAGCTGGGACTTTATAAAGTGTTTCTTTTTCTGTTGGGATATTTTCGGCAGAAGTGTTGCCATTGTCTTTGTCTGTGGAATGCATTACCACACAGAAGGGCTCATTCTTCTATTCTTCTGTCTGACAGCCAAATCGTTTCTTGTAGAGACCCATAACTTCTGAAAGTAGCAGGTGAACATCAGACAGAATCTTACCTTTGTTTTGATAAGAGTCACGACAGAACATCTGACATCGTATTTCATGTCGACACGTGAACTACATGCGTGACGGTCCCGATGCTGGTCGCTGACAGAAGACGTTGGTATTGATGAACAGCGAGCTGTTTAGCGCACTGTAGGTAGACATATACATGTATACGTGCTTCAGCGGACTCCTGTCGACAAACGTGCGCGTTGTCATGAAGATTGTATCTCTTTCTCTGACAGTCACATCGTAAATTCTCTCTTCAAAGGTATCTGTTAACAACCCACTCGTTTTTTTTTGCTTTCTTTTGGTCTTAGCTATTCCAACAGTCTCAGTTCTGAAATGACTTGCGAGGTCCAAATGAACTATCCAAGTTCGCTTATCTTTAACAATAATCTCCACCAAATTACCCAAGTCCATTTATCTATAACAATAATCTCTTCCAAATGCAATTGAATTTTTTTAAAAGTTTGCAATAGCAATATTACGAATACTAGCAATAGTATGAATAATATCGATTTTATAATAATTAATACGGAATAATAACCCACCATCCCTCACAACAACAGAAAACGAACAGTGTAATAAAAGGCGAGCTGAACCACTATTCGTAGTATTATTTATCTCGACAGTGTGGTTTTCTATGCGACATTTTCAGCTTTAAAAGCATTCAATCCACCTAAGTCTACCATTTTGGTAGCCCATTGGAAAGGAACCCAGTACCAACTTTCAATGAAATTTCATTTGATTTTGTTAAGCAATATATGACATCGTTTAGTATAAATTTCAAGAATATTTCCTGCACATTACATATTCCATACAGTTCGATTTCATTTAAATCAAATGTTTTGATATCCTTAATATGATAGTCATAAATTTTGGTTTACATCAGAACGTTATATTAAGGTTCCACATTTCCTTTTTGGATTTGTAATTACATGTTTATTTAATATACGCAGCACTGACGTACCAGTACTTTTTTTTTATCCTATTCGACTATAAAAATATTTTTACTAAATTCCTACTCTTATCAGCCGGAATAAAAATAGAACATTCTAGTTTAGAAATAGAACAGACAAATAGAAAAATAGAACACAGTTAAAAATAGATTGTTACGTATTAATCGAGTTATTCGGTAATCGGAGGTAACTTTTGGTCCAATATACCTCCCCGATTATCATGACTTGCGAGCATATATCATCCTGAAAGGGAAGAAGTACAACACGTCAAGAATTTTCTAATTTGCTATAGTTTTTAAATTGAAATTTGTTCGTTAGTGGAGTAAATCTTCTCCTTCTCCACCCTCCTTGTATAGAGCTAAACATGCTTTACTGAAGTAGTAAAGCATAAAAAATCGAAGAATCATCTCGATGTGAAGCCATTTATCAATAGGTTCATGTGAGTTTTCGCACTACCACTTCACCCAACTAATGTGGAATAACGTGAATCACTTAACAGTATTGCATTTGTTGAACTTTTTACAATTCTCTGAGTTTTTTTTATTTTTACAGTTTTTACACGCAGCAGCATTCAATCATACTGCAGTGAGCATCGTTGTAACCTGTTTATTATTTATTAGCACTTTTTTTGCTTTTGTTAACATAATTTTTTGATAATAATGACAATAGACTTGAAGCATTCATTATAAGAAAAAATGCTAGTGGAACAGAGAAATAAATAAATAAACATATAAGCAACGTTTGGGACGAAAATATCCAACTTTAATGAAAGGCCATATTGTCCTTAATGACAAAACAAAAATCGAAGAAACTAATGACGAAAACAAACCATGAAGACTCACACCTTCCTGACACGATGAAAACATGAAACCTGTTTGAATTGCTCTTCTAAACAGTCCATGCTAGTCTCAAAGGCAAGATCGGGAAAGATAGACGATTGAGATTACAAATTGGAATTTTCGAATGTCAACTCAGGGTCGTTCTTTGGTTGATTTGGCGCTGAGGTATAATTAAGCAACATTGAAGTTGAATGGACGAGTTAATTGCTACGATTGTGTTTATTGTAACACTCAGAAAGGCTAAACGCTTTTGCAATTTGTTTCGGTGATATCATATTTTGTCCCTTGAATTGGCGGAATTTATTCATTGTAGTTTAAATGAGATAACTCCAGCTCTGATATTAAAAGATAAATACGAAGCTGTCTTCTTCATACGCATTATAAAACCCACCCATTAAAGCTACCACGAGAAAGATTTTTGAAGAACTTTCTAAATAGCCGGATTGGTCGCTGAATGGCATTTAAATTCGTCAGATTTAATTTCACGTAACTTGTTTTTGTGTAAAAGAATCTGTTAAGCAGAATGTTTTATGCGGACAAACCTAAAAGATTTTTCTGAAGAGTGGCGGATTTATAAGTGCGGCACCCTAGCCACCCTTGACACAATTATGAAATGCTCTGCAGACAGCATGGCGGGCGTATCTACGACTGCGTTTGTAATCTCGTGATATGCATGGCACGGTGTATTCAAGCTGTTATATAAGCCTTGGGAGTCCCAGAAAGTTGTTATATTTCAATGGTCACTGAACGTAAGTGCCGTTGGCCAAAATTAAAAACATACTTCGAGATGTCTGCATAGCTCGCCAGTCGTAGTTGAAAGCAAATATTTAAGGAGGGATAGAAAAATTGGCACCAAGTGGTGTTTCAAGAGAAGCTATGGTATTTTCTTCTGAAGTAATAAAAACTGAGGGTCAAAGGAGGCACGCGCAATTCCTGAAGGATCAAATGTTTTCAAATTAAATACAAACTTCTTAGGCTGACTGTGGTCATTCTTTTTAAATGTTAATGTTTTTTTTTGCTGTCTGTGTCAGACCAGTGTTATATCTGAACAACTCATTTGCTCTGATGTCAGCGACCTCTACTAATTCCTTCAATTGGACAATTCCTCTCCTCCGCAAGCACAGATGTTCGGCATTTATGGCAACAATAAAAAGATATGAAGGGACGGTAACTCAAACTAAAAAGCCTCGCTGCTGTCTGCATGACATTTGCTTCTTATATATTTTGAACTTGTGTCACCCCATACGTTACATGAATGACTCGTTTTTTTTTTTTTTTTTAGGATTAAAGTACCACAAACACACGTAGAGTGCTGGCTCAGCACAACATAAATCCTTCTGGGCGGTGTGTAACAAGATACAGCAAATGTCAGATTCAGAACGAATGCTGAATAGGAAGAAAAGATCAGAGAAACTGTTGCCGCAACGAGAGAGAGAGAGATGCTAGATTAAAATGTCACTTTTGTTAGAATAAATCGTCGTCAAACATGCGTTAGTCGCTCGTCATTTCCTATGCGACATAAATCACTGTGTGTTAGTGTGTTTAGTGCGTCTGTATTTGTGTTTGCGCATGTGTCCTGTATGCTTGTTGAAGATGTAATAAGTCATAACTCCACGGTCCCGATATACGAGCTCCCCATTGCATAACACCTTTGATGAAAAGTGCGAACAGTTTATTTTCAAGAAACTTAATTTAAATCTGTACGATTCAACACCGTATCACCCTACAAAAATAAGTACCATTTATGTTACCTCACGAAATACAAAGTTTCCTTTAAAAAAGAATAAAGTACTTCAAAGGAGAAACTGAAAATCTTATCAACAGGAACAGTCCAATTAGAGAACCCCAGTGAATCCGATTAAGAGGAAGCCTGAGAATAGTATCGAGCGCTCAGACATTGCGATTAAGAGAAAATGAATCGGTCAAATTAAGAGAAAATTAGAAACGTCATTTAGGACGAATGAAGAGATCAGCTGCTGCGCATACTCTGGTTGTACATATCAGAGTTGCAGTCTTGGTAAATGATGAGCATAAAGTGGCTGTTTGGAATGCTCGATGTCAAGTGCTGTCAGAGACGAATAGTTCCCGACATTAGCAACCACTAAAATCCGACACCAGTCTTTTCACTCCGTGTCTTTGTGTTAGAGCTTCGCTGACGGCAGATAACTAGAAGGGCGGTCGTATATCTCGGGAAAATGTCATTTTTCCTAAGGTCACTGCTCGGATCTGTGCGGAAAGGCTTGAAGATATGGAAAGAGCATTTATCTCTACTGGAAATGCGATAGTGTTAACATCTGGAACGGAAGAAAGCGTGAACGCCAAGAAAAACGCTAGCTGATACCGCACGTGCTTTGGTGCCACTGTGAAGGAAGTGGAACATCTCTCGTAATCAGTAAACTATCCCAATTGGCTGCAACAACACATGTGAAATGGCTATTTATGGAAGGAAAGTCAAAAGAAGATTTTGACATTTTCACTACCGCAGCCAATCGTGATGTAACAGTCCAACCCCAGTGACATCACACAGTGGTAAATCGTGCAGTGCATGCGCCTTCATAGACACACACAAAAGGAACGGGAAGTATACAGAAATCGGAAGCCTGGAGTTGATTTTAAGAAGTTTAGCAGAAAGCAGCGTGTTGCGCTATAATCTTTACTGTCTGTTCCGTTTCTAATCTGGTTCGCTTAGTCGTAGCGAATATCAGAAATAGACACTGGTAGTACGGGCTTCGTGACTCAATCGGTAAAGGTTACAGATTTATTGTGTGACTTTAACAAACTATGGCTTCTGATCATGTGAACTTAAAGGCGGATGTTGTATGGTTTCAGTAGTATTTTCAATCATCTGCAGTGGTTGGGTTGTTTAGAATATGATTTTGTATATTTTATTTATTTATTTTTTTTTTTTTGCTTTCAAGAGAGGTAAACCGAACAATAGATGGACGAAGTTTCAGAGAACAAATTCCGTAAAAAAGATAGTATGAAAAAAAATTATACATAAAGAAAAAAGAAACGAAAGATGAGATAAAAGTATAGAGAGAAAAAAAAATAATAATATATATATATATATATATATATATATATAGATGAAATGAGAGAGAGAGGTCAGTTACCGATAAAATAGTGACACCCCGTCTGGAAGGAATTCTTAGAAATATCATTTCGTTACCAGAGTGCCTAATCCTTAGTTCGTAACCATGCAAAACTGTAATGAGGGTATGCTGACAAGCTAACTACATAACTCGTAAAATAGAGCCCAACAAAAATAAAATTTCTGAAATTATTCAGCTCTTATAAGCAGATCTTTTTCTGCAGACAAAGTGGGTGATCCCCCTAGTGATATAAGGTGACAGCTGCTACTGACAGGAAGTAGGGGTGTCGAGGGGTCTTTAACCACTCGCCTCCGCACTAAAACTCCAGAAGGATAAAATGATGGCTGACATCCGGCAGTTAAGCTTTTAATACGACACCCATTTGACACAAAGAACTGCATACGGTCACTAACGATCGCGAATATGGTGCCCCCATGTGGTGAACGCTGAAGTTACCGAGTTACTCATATTGTTATCTCAAGTCAAGCGAAGGATAAGAGATGCTTATTTGCGGAACTTTTTTAGAGAAAAGAGCGTAAGGCATCCCCCGCGTCATCTAAAATCTCCAGAATTTAAAACCGACTGTTAGGTTTGTTATTTGAGGTCTCTGTTTCAACCTTTCACAGTGATTTGCTAACATAACGGCTGTTACTTTAAATAAACTGTGATAGATAATTTCTTAGTTAGTATAAACTGCTCATTTCATACATACTACATTGACAAATATTGCTGGACCACCTTCCTTCTCTGCTGTTGGAGGCGTGTGATATTGAGAGAGATTAGCAAGTACTTCTGAAGAGATCCCAGATGAAATTTGCTGCGAATTTGGCATTACTATAGAAACCCTCGCGGCTTATAATCATCCTCCTCCCACTTGGTGTGGAAAAACCATAAATGACATTTGGGGCCTATGAGCTAACGGTTGGGTAACCCTAACTTAAAATATTTTTATTTTAAGGGACATATATATATATATATGTCCCTTCCTACCTGCACAAATAGCTTATTTATTTGCTTATACTGTGTATATATATATATATATATATATATATATATATATATTTTTTTTTTTTTTTTTTTTTGGTCGTGGTGAAAAGCCTAAGTCAGTAGTTCTCAACCTTTTTTGTCCCATATTCTTTTCATTTTTCACCATATCTCAGAATGTTATTTCCCCTCTCCCTTTCCAAGATTGTCTAACTCAAAAGGTGCATTTCAAAAAGATAAAAAGTGAATTATTTATCTTTATTTTTAATTTAATATGTGACATCCAATAAAGTGGGATGTCCTGCAGATTATGTACAATCTGTAGAATTGTAGTTTGTAGAAAGATCAATATTCCACCAGTTTCAGTCTGTCAATCTGTGGTCCCAAATCTCCCCCCCCTTAAACCCTAAAATTACCCCCTGTTGAGAACCTCTAGTCTAAGTCATTCATTAGTATTCTTATCTATTCTAGTGCATCTATAGTTTTAAAAATGATAGCCATGTACACATTCCTACAGTTTAAAAAGTGGCTGCTTGATGCACATCTTGTAGTGTGTATCAAGCAGCCACTTGGATTAAAGGATTTTAGTAAACGCATTGAAAGGAGATTCATTTATGATCGCAGAATATGGAGTGGAGCAGAGACTGATAGCTGCTCCAATATCGACCTCACGTGAGTAATTTTTGAAATAGGCCTATATCTTATTCAGAAAATCATGAATAAGATATATGTTCTTTCTCATCTTAAGAATGCCAACCATATCTCATGGCTAGAACGGAATATTTCTGAAGTATACCTGAACTTCATTTACTGTAAGTACTCCACGTTTAAAACTTTTACCTTTCCATTAAAAGGTAAAAGTGTTTTCTTTCCAAATGCGAGCATTACGCATCGAATATAATTGCACCAGGAAATGCCGCGAGCTAGGTCACAAAGTCTATGTCTGAAATTCTATGTGTCTGCAAGCCCAGACACGATAGGAGGGATTATATGTTAAAAACTTTGAGAATTAACTCAAGACTTGAAGGACTCTGCAAGAGTTTAGGGGGGAAATTTCTATCCCCTCTCACTTGACCCACTCTTGTAGGTAGAAGGAATTTGTTTTGTAGAGACGGAATACCCTTAAACAAAGGTGGTGCAAAAGTTTTTGCCCGCGTTATTGAGGATACCTTAAAGGTTCAGGGAAACTGCTAGTTTGGGGGGGTGTGGGTAATACTGACATGCGTTTATCTGATAATATTGGTCAAAGTAAAGTAATTCTTGCACATACCTCAAGAGTTCTTATCTGTTTCCCCAACTAGACATATTATCTTGATGTTCTGGGGGCAGAAACGTTTAAAGTGAGTGGGTAGCTAATGCCAGAGAAGAGAGCCTAAAAAACTTCACGGATTGTGTTAGGGTAGTTAAATATACAAGAACAGTAAGTCTTAATTGTTTATAATGTTAGAAGCGTCGTCAATAAAATGAGCGAATAGGAACTGCTGGTTAAAACAAGTAACGCGGACATAATAGGGCTTAATGAAACGTGGTGCCACCCGGAAATAGGGGATGATGAGTTTCAGTACGGCTTGTATAATGTATTTAGGAAGCATAGGGTAGATGGAAGGAGTGGTGGAGTAATATCGTCTCACACAGGCTGCTGTGTGAGACGATAGCTTTCCCGGATTCAGACGTTTCACATGCTAGTATACAATCTGTATGGTGTGAGATAGTTGGAAACAAAGGTATAATACGAGTAGGAGTAATCTACAGACCAGGTGATTGTGAAGATTATGACAAAAGCCTCTACATGCAAATGGAATGGGCAAGTAAGCGTCAATGCCTTATTATGGGTGATTTCAATTTGCCTCTAATTGATTGGAGTAAATGGAAAGGAAACTCGACATGGGGAACAAAATTTTTAAATCAACTAGACGACTGTTATTTGTATCAACATGCTAGAGAAAGTACAAGAGAAAAGAATATCCTAGACCTCATCATCACACATGAATCAGATGACATAACAGGGCTGACAGTAGAGGAACCAGTAGCAGGAAGTGATCACGGAGTTCTACGGTGGATGATGATGAGGAAGGTAGCAGCAGTAAAAGGCAAAGGAATGGGTTTTAATTTCAAAAAAGGAAATTACGATCTCTTAAGGTGCTACATGGCCGCTATTAACTGGGCAGATATCGCACAGAGAACAAATACAATTGAAGTGTGGTAGGCTTTTAAAACATTAATCACAGACGCCTTGAATGCGTATTTACCATTAAAAATACTCCACGAGGAGGGTTCTAAGTTGGATGAATAGTGAAGTTGTCACATGACTTGAGCAGAAAAAGGTGGCATGGAGAGGTTACAGAGCAATAAAAAGTATTGAAGCCTATAACAGTTACAAACTGGTCTGTAATAAAACCACTGAAAGGATTAGGCTGGCAAAGGCAGAATATGAGAAATCGCTGGCAAAGAGGGGGATAAGGAATTCTTCACATATATAAATGCAAATAAGAGAAGGACAAACGAGATCGGACCCTTATGTAATGGACGTGGGATGGTATTAGATACCCCAGCTGAAGTTGCAGATGAGCTTAACAGTTACTTTGCATCGCTATTTACAGAAGAAAAACTCTTCACATTAATGAGAAATTATGGGAGTGAAGTTTAAAAAAATGTAATTAATGATGTTGAAATTTCACACGTTTATTTAATGAAACAACTTTCGAGCCTACAGGCCAGTAAGGCTCCTGGGGTTGATGGCATTTACACTAGAATCTTAAGGGAAACGGCAAGTGAGTGCACTGAACCATTGAGGCTAATTACGAGAGCATCACTGAACTAGGAAGTGATTCCGTTGGATTGGAAAAGTGCCAATGTATCTCTCATACATAAGGGCGGTTCTAAGAGTGAAGTGGGAAATTATCGACCTGTCAGTCTGACTTCAGTGGTAGGGAAAATCATGGAGGCAATGATCAAGGGTGGAATTCAGGATCATTTGGATAGAACTGAAATTCTCAAGGATACTCGACATGGTTTTGTAAACGGAAAATCATGTTTAAAAAATCTGGTTCGCTATTTGAAAGGGTCATTCATGAGCTGGATTTAGGGAATAATTTCGACATTGTTTATTTAGATTTCAGCAAAGCTTTTGACTCAGTCCCACATGAGCGATTGCTTGGTCAGAAAAATGGCAGTTATGCTTTAATCCAACAACATGTAAGGTATTACACCTGGGAAACAGTAATCCCAAAATAACTTATTCACTTGGTGGAGTTCAACTTCCCCAAGGATCAGTATTAGGACCACTGTTGTTTTTAATTTTCATAAACGACATTGATGAAGGGATAGAGGGCGTGATGTCTAAATTTGCAGATGATGTTAAAATTGGTAGAGTAGTTAATGATCACTGTCAAGCTGAGCTTCTTCAGAGAGACCTAGATAGACTTCAAGAATGGTCAGAAAAATGGCAGCTGTGCTTTAATCCAACAAAGTGTAAGGTATTACACCTGGGAAACAGTAATCCCAAAATAACTTATTCACTTGGTGGAGTTCAACTAAACCCAGTACTGGAGGAAAGGGACTTGGGTGTTACGATACGGTCAGACATGAAATTCTCTGAGCATTGTAAACAGGTTGCAAGGAAGGCCCATGGTGTCCTATCGATGATCTATCGAACTTTTGCAAGTAGAGATAGGGACGTGATAATCCCATTATATAAGGCCTATGTTAGACCACACTTGGAATACTGTGTTCAAGTATGGAGACCGCACCTAAAGAAAGACATCGAGCTTCTTGAAAGGGTGGAAAGAAGGGTAACTCGCCTGGTGAGATCGGCAAAAGGGTGTCCTTATGAAGAAAGACTTCGAATATGTGGGTTGCAGAGTTTGGAAACTAGACACCTTAGAGGAGATTTGATTGAGGTGTTTAAGGCTGTGAGAGGCATCAGTAAAATGAATGAAGACGAAATTTTCAAGAATATAAATGATGCTAGAACTAGGGGACATAAATTCAAGTTACGGGGAGAGATGTTTAGATTGGACTGCAGGAAGTTTTATTTTAGCCAGCTAGTTATAATTACTGGAATAAGTTGCCTACATGGGTGGTAGAGGGTAACAGTTTGGGGAAATTCAAAGGTCATCTGGATAGTACCTTCGGGTGAGGGAAGCGCATAGGATGATAGGTTTAATTTCCTTTTCTTTCATTAATTATTAGTTTGTTTATTTTTTATCATTGTTTTATTCGTTTTTTTTTTTTTTTTTGGCTGGTGCAGCATAAGCCATAGGCTTTCTTGCACCATGCGGCCATTACTAATACTAATCATTAGGCAGGCGCCTCCGTAGCCAGGTGGAAAGGAGCAGCAATGCGTAGCACACGCTTCTTGATTAGACCTGGGTTCGAGCCCGTCACCACCAAATAAGGAGGATGCGGAAAGGTCAGAGAATGATCACCGCATATCCCGGAGCAATATGGCCTTAGTTGCTAATGCTCCTAAAAACCAAATAACAAACAAACATCATTAGGCTATGGTTTGGATTCATCACAGTTGGTATGAAAAGATGTATAACGCAAAGGAATGTTTCCATGTAGGGATAGTCCTGGAAGAGGAGGGGTTTGCAACGGGTATAACGCATCCAGGCCCCCGATTGAAAAGGACCCCAAATCAAACAAAGAGACCCTCCCTCAGTTCCGGAAAGGAGAGCTAGAAGCCCAAACATTAATTCTTACAGTGCTCCCTTCCAAACTTAGGACTAACCATATTTCATGAATTTCAGTGTACTCATTCCTGGAGAAGCATTTGTGCCTAGCAGCACGGCGAAGGCATAACCATTTCTTGACTACGATGTGAAATGTCTTTTGGCTTTATTATGAAGATGGCACTGCAGTGGTGGCAATGGAAAATTTTGCATAATAATTGTCCCCCCCCTCTCCCAGTTCTCCAGTCAGGAGTCGTTGCGTCTTTGATATGTTTCACAAGATGAAGGAGCCACTCACAGGTCTACGTTTTCGGGCCCTAGAAGACAAACTGAGAGTAGTAGATTGCTTTCTCGCTACCTTTCTAAAATCAGCCTGCTGATGGCATCAGACGATTCCCGCATGTTTGAAATCGAGTTGCACAGAAGGCCAAAGAATACTTTAAAGAATTGTAACCTGCATCTACACTGCTCGACAAAATTAACAGAACAAAATGTTTTTCATGGATATTTTATTGTGAACAGTGTCGCCGCAGGCGAATATTTGTTATAATAGGCATCCTGACATGCAAATTCCCAGTATCCAACAGAAATCGATTTACCACCTTACAGAGCTGCATATTGTGCAAATTATTCATGTCTATGAAAACACGGGTTGTGATAACATCACTTAATTCCCGTTTTTTGGCTTGCTCAGCGGGATAGCCACATCTTCAGTACAGAATGGTAAGTCATCGTCGTTTAGAAGACTCTTTAAGATGGCGGACCGTTGAACGACTTGAAGCCGGGCAGTCGCAGGTGGAGGGGCGGCACTTTGCTTGATGTGAAACGCAGTGTCGTCCTGGCACTATGGAAGCAGTTTCAAGAGACAAGAACTATTACAAGACGAGCTGGCCAAGGTCATCCCTAAGCTACGTCAACCAGAACAGGCCGCTATCTGGCTCTAACAGCAAGACGGAACCCTACGATGTCCTGTCATCAACTGCCTCTTGAGGTTGCTGTGGCCACAGGTGAAAATATTTCCAACCGGACTGTGATAAGAAGGCTCAATTCAAGACTCTACTCAAGGATGCCAGTGGTTTGTATCCCATTAATCCCAAACCACTGCAGAGCTCGTCGATACTGATGCCATGAACATGTGACTTGTAGCCCTGACAAATGGGGCACAGTTCTGTTCTCTGATGAGCCTCATTTTAGCCTACAAACAGATTCTAGACGTTAATTCATCTGGAGACAACAAGGAATATGTATGTATGTATAGCGTTTTATGTAAGGCGGCGCCCAAACGCCAGTTCAACTCAGCCGTGGTACACTGTGATGTTACAAAAACTCTGCAGAAAGGCCAGAAATGTGTGTAATGCTGTGTTTGTGCCATGTATGTGTTTGTTATGTTGTTTAGTTGTTTCTGGCCGCTTTGCTATCAGGAAGCAACAAGCACCAGGATGGTGCGTCCTGATACCCGTCTACGCTGCGAGGAGGCGGGCCACAACTGAGCGCGAACCGCAGCAAACCTCGAATGTCACGTACTGAATGTCGAAATCATTCAAAGTATGAGCAAATAAAGTTAATTTTAACAATAAATTTTAAAAAAATAATAATAATAATAAAATAATCAGAAAAATTAAAGATAAAAATAAGTAAAAAAATAAATAAATAAATAAAAATAAAATTCAGTAAAAATAAAGATAAAAATAAGTTAATAAAATGGGGGGAAAATAATAAAAAAAAAATTTTTTAAATCATCCTGCACCAGTGTAAGGATGCAGACCCCGCCTCAGGACAAGCCTCAGAATCAGGTGAAGATGGTACTTGAGCTAAAAAAAAAAAATGGTGGTAGTGACGATGGTGGTGGTATCACGAAATGGCGATAATAGAGATGCTGGACTGGACTGGAGGTAGAGCTGGAATAGGAGTAGTTCCTGAAATTGGGGCACTACTGATGATTTGTCCACGTCTGGCAAAGGCTTTATGTGCAAAATCTTGCAGAATATAAAATTTTTCTTTGGAGTCCAAGAGAGAAGACTCATTGCCTGGAGAGAATGGTTGAGACAGAGTAGACAGAAGCTGACGAAGATCCAAGTAATATGGACAGGTGAAAAGAACATGCTGCCAGTCTTCTGGGCTGCCACAGTTACAGAGGGATGAATCAGACAGGTTAAACACAGCAAGTTTAGCACGAAGGGAACCATGGCCAGTTAGAAGAAAAAGAGGGCGGAGACTCGGACTGAACCATTTTAGAATAGACTTTTGTAAGGCAAAGGACACAGATGGAATAAATTTTCTTGTGACCATACCTTTTGAAGAAGAAGACCACTGATCTTGCCAGAGTTGAACCAGGTGGTTCCAGAAAGTTTTTTCGGTTTTAGGATCGCAGTGGATATTAACAGTGAAGTCTAAAAAAGTCAACTGGGAATGGCATTTCTAAGGTAACAGCAAAAACCTCGATAAGCGATTTGGAGATCCAGAGGTAGGTAACCGTTTAAAACCTGGAGCGCAGCTGTCGAGACAGTGCGACTCTCCTCTATCTTTGGATAGAGGAGAGTTTCTTTTGGATGGCAATCTTCTTAGTATACCAAAACCAGGCACCAGCACCAAAGGTACAAATCGGAACGAGGAATACGGTACCATCTCTCAAACATCAGAGAAAGGGACACTTATGGTGGAGGCGGTGTTCTCGTGTTGGGCGGAATAATGATCAGCGGCCGCACTCCTCTTCATGTTTTTGATAGGGGTACTGTGACTGGTCCGTCCTGGCAAACAAAGAAGGAAACTGTAAGTATAATTTTTCTAAAGGACATTCCTCTAACTATTGTCCTGAGGAATAATAACAATTTGCTAAAAACAACCACATAAGAGGCAATCGGTGTTCCTAAAAACCCTTGACTTTGTACAAAATAGTAATTAAAAATGGAATGAGTCTGAACTCTAGGAAGAAAGGTACTTTTTTGTGATTGTAAGGGCGGTCCCTAGACCATAAATGAATAGAAATTTTGTTGTGTGATGAATAGTAGCTTGGATTTACTATGGATAATTGCTTGTATAATTTTAGTATGATTAGCATATATAGTAATAGTACTTCATTGAATTTGATATTGTGAAACCCCATTAGTATAAATTGTGTAATGAATGTTTTATTAAAAATTCCTTAACCATTACTAGTGTCTGGAGTGAGTTGTGTCACCTTACTTAGTTTTCTAACCGGATTTAGAACTTCCATTAGCAGTCAGAGGCCCTAAATCAAACACTGATTAAAGTAGGAAATATTGGCTTTAGCTAGCTAAATTTTGAGCAATAGGCTTCAGCCAGAGAGAAAAAGAGAACGCCCACAAACTCCTATAAATGTCCTTTTTACCTATCCGACGTTTCTTGTTGTCTCCTCATTTCACCGTTATTCTATGGTACACCACCATATCAAATTTTGTTCTGCGTCATCACAAGCTGCACGAGTTACACCACATTTTCTACGCGTTCTGTTAATTTTGTCTGCGGCGTATGTTATATCGCGTTCGTATTTAAACTTTCGCAGACACTAAGCAGCACAAAACATTTAACAGCCCTCATTCTTATTCCTTTCTCATGGTTTTATAGTATTTTACAAGGAGAATCAGTTTGGGCGACCGTATTAGTGGGCTATTTTTTTGTTATTTCTTTGGCTGGTTTTCATCTGATCTCCTGTTAAGAGATTAAGATTGCTGTTCATGATCAGGGCTTTTACTAGGTAATAACTAGACTACAAAGCAACGGCGATCTTCTTATGGTTGATATGTTATGTCTGTAGGAGTGAGTATTCACAGGTTAATTTTTATGCGTTTTTCAGGATGAAAAATTATAATACAGTACTTTAGGGAGAAACAGTTTACATCCATATGAGATGAACTAAACACAGCCTCGAGTGAAAATACCTTTATAATTTCTCCATTCACCCTTTTGGTTTGAACCCACGCCTCTGAAAATGAGTAAGAAATAACTATATATCATTATACTCTTCTGAGTGATGTAATCTATTTGATCACAATTCCTCGAGAGAAAATGATTGGCAGGAAGAGGAAAAACCTTGAATAGGTTCCAAGAATATAGTTATCACGGACATTTTATTGGTAACTGTTCTTAGCAGTTGGGCACAGTTCGTCCGTCACTCCCTTTTAATTTCTCCAGTTAGTGCCTTAATTAATTTTATAATCATTTTAGCGTGGGGGTGTGAGAATTTGGAAACTAACCGAATTTCCGGTTGATCTTTGGCACGCCCATATTTTTCTGATAACGTGAAATCATTTTCGATCGTTTTGCACCAGTTATTATGCACAATTTTCCACCTTTCATTCCATTTTCAGTAGTTAATCTAATATATCATTTATCAATATGTATGAATGATTGAAGATTGATCTGGAATCGTTGAGCTTTGGCAAAAAAATAGGAAGTACTCATGAAAAGTTATGTAGAGTTGCTAAAATGAGTACAAAGAAGGGAACAAGACTGGTGAGGGGAACGAAAGGGTTAAGAGTCTGCAAATTGCAGCGTCTGGAGACTAGGCATCTGCGAGGTGATCTGATTGAAGTGTATAAGGCCTCGAATGGGTTGAGCAGGCTCAGTTCC
This sequence comes from Mastigoproctus giganteus, assembly GCF_048544385.1. NCBI lineage: Eukaryota > Metazoa > Arthropoda > Arachnida > Uropygi > Thelyphonidae > Mastigoproctus > Mastigoproctus giganteus. The sequence continues at coordinate 54,934,963 of NC_143581.1, read as the reverse complement.
AATGGGATTCTTCCGCTTGCTCAGATACGAACCTGAGGGGGCATAAATTCAAATTGAGGAAAGACAGTCGTAGAATAGATTTGCGGAAATTTGTCTTTAGCCAGCGGGTAGTTGATTGCTGGAACAGACTTCCATCTGTCGTTGTGGAAGTTTATAGCTTAAATAAATTCAAGGAGGAATTGGACAAACGTTTAGAGGGAATGGATATGTAAAATATATATTTTTTTGTTCTTTTGGGCTGATGCTACATAAGCTTGCTTTCTTGCATCACATGCCTCGATTACTATTACTAAAACAAAATCTGAAGGAAATGTGAACGAGAAAACAAAGGGGGAGGGAGACAGAGAGAAGAAAATAAAAAGAAAGAAAGGAGAAGAAAGAGAGAGAATGAAGAAAAAAAATGAGTACGAAAGAAAGACAGGAAAGAGAGAGAGAGAGAGTGAAAGAGAAGGAAGAAAGAATATGACAGTGAGGGGGGAAAGAGAATTAAATAGGGAGAGAAGGGGAGAAAGAATAAGACAGAAAGAGGGAGTGAAAGAGAGAGAGAGAGAGAGAGAGAGAGAGAGAGAGAGGGAAAAAAAGGAATGATAGTGGAAGAGGGGGATAAAGAATAAGAAAAATGGAAAAAGGAACTAGAGAAAGTAATAGGAATAAGCGAATTAGAAAGGAAAGGAATAAGATAAAACGCTGAAAGAAGTTGATAAAGAGAAGAGATAAGGAAGAGAAAAGAAAGAAGTTGTTCTACTTAAGCATCTTCGGCGCAGCTTATATGCAAAGCCTCTTCTATGATGATGTGCGCAGTGGTTTTAAGAGAAGTGTTTATTTTGAGTGTTCGTTAAACGTCTGGTAAACGTATTAACGTATCTAAATATAGTGTTCGCCGCTTCCTCGTGGAGATAAACGTTCCCTACCCCTTTCTCATTCGTCGATGCCACAAGTCACGACACGGAGAATGACAACGGTTTGACATTTATGTGCGCTAACTCTTGTGAAGAGCTCTGACAGAAAGGATTATCACTGCACGCTTACACACACCGGGAGTGCTGTTTGACACGTTTCGAGCACGCGGTTGTTTTCTCTCACGGTCTAAAGTACCTTCAAAAGATGGCAATAGCTCGTACAACCATAAATCACCATACACATCCCTACTACGCCATTCCGGAAGCACCTAGAAGTTGTTGAGGGTGTTACGCTTGTTTTGAACTCCGTGCAGTTCCAAGTCGAAAACTCTGTATAAACAATGCTGCCTTCAACCGGAAACCTCAGCAACAATATTTACCTTTACGTCCCATAACTTCCACGATGCAGTCATGGAAGGGCAAAGTTCATTCTCGTTTTTCGCTCTCGCGAGTGTGTGACTGCTCTCTGACGACATCACCAGTTACACCTATCCTTGTCGACAGAAATAAATAAGCACGTAGTAAAGTTTGCATCTATTTCTCTTAAGGACACCTTCACACATTCCCACTTTTACCTGAGCATGCACTTTCCCATCATTATATTGCTGTATATCTCGGTAAACGGCTTCACAGGGGCAGCAATTAAAATTAACTCTGGTGGGTATACAGTACATCCATTAGTTGGGTGACACAGTTAAGATGGGCTACTTCTCAGTCCCAATTTGTCTGAAACGTAAAATAATGACCCAATGTATTCTCCTACCATGACTTACGGAAGTGAAGCTTGGGCACTCACCAAAAGAATGGAAGAGAAGCTGAAAACTACACAGCGAAGAATGGAACTAATCATATTAGGAATCAGACTGTTAGATAAGAAGAGAAACACATGGATTAGGCAGCAAACTCAAGTAAAGAACATTCTTATCGAAACTAAAGAATTGAAATGGACTTGGGCAGGACACATAGCTCGAAGACATGATGTCAGATGGACTAAGAAAATAACAGAATGGTACCGAAGAGGGGCTAAAAGAAAACCTGGAAGACAACAACGGAGATGGACAGATGAAATTCAAGAGTTAGTGGGCAGTAAATGGATGGCCATTGCACAAAACAGAAGGAACTGGAAAGTTTCTGGAGAGGCCTTCATCCTGCAGTGGATTTAAAATGGCTGCTGATGATGATGACGATCCCTTAATCGAAGGATACCCGCTTCAATTCAGTTGCCGTCTGCTTTTAATTCATGCAGCAGGTACAGACTTCACAAGCTGACGACTTATCACAAGTTCTACCAGAAGATTCCTCAGCAATATGCAACAGATTCTTCACAAGAAGTGAAACCTTCAATATCCATAACATTGACACATCAGAGCGATATCCGAACTTCTTAATTCCAGGTTCCGATGAATATATTATGAAGATTCTCGTAATAGAAGACGTCGACCAAAGAGACGATGACTTTATCCCATACCACACCTTTAATAGAACAGTAAACAGTAATGCCTGAATTTCTAGGAGTCTGTTACTGGCAATTAAGCAATGTATTTGATTCATGCATAATGCGGATTTTGTAATTTGTAAACAAGTATCCCGAATGATGCATGAAGATGAGACTGTCCTGTTGCATGTCTACCAGACTGAAACCCTGTCAACTTATTTATGGAGGCATTTATAATGAATTTGTAATGCACCTGTTTATGGCACAGAAACAAGTCACCAGCAGGACTTTTGGAGGACATTGAAGTTGCTTACGAAGCAGTCAGAACCATTCATGAAAAATTGTTATGCTGTTCAGATGAAAATATTTGGTAGGCGAGGGACACTTTAAGCACTTGTAATTAAAAGCTAAATACTTATAAATAAACATCGTACCTAATTCTTGTAGTGATTATTAATATTTTTCTCTCTCTCTCTAAAATTCTGTATTCATTTGAATAGACTGAAATTGAATAGAATTTGAAATAGGCAGCTTATCTGGATTACATAATTACGAAACGTCTTGTATAACTGAAATAACTTACATAAATTTAATGTTATTATTAGTCTTAAACGTGAGTAAATCAATAAAATATTCTCTAGTAAAATGGGAGAAGATCGACCACTTTTAATGTTCACTCGAGATAAAGCAATTTTTTTTATCTTCCGTTACGATACTATGGGCATTGTGTATGGCACGTTCGTGACGTAATAACCCTGCCTAGACCATCCCACATACGTCACAGACAGTTTCGCTGTCCGTCCTCATCACTGTTCCCCAAATGGAGAATCCGATCAATGCCAAAGAAAGCTTGTTCTCGGAAGCTTCAAACATCGGAGAGAGCAGTGGGATAGAAATCACCTGACAGCTGGAAAAATCTTCGGTCGTTGACCTAGTAATGACAAGGGTTGTACGGCGAAACGATCGGTGTCACCGTGACGGAAACGATAGACTGTAGCCGTATAAAAGAAGAGTCAAAAGCAAGAATAACACCACACGGAGGCTATATTTAGCCTTTAGACTTAAGAAAAATGTCAGGTGTTGATAATGCCAATAGCGGAAGTGTTAGTCGATAAAGTTATTGAATAAAGGAGTAGCCTCGGAATTCTGGTAATGAAACTACCCGACGTGATGAGAAGTTAAACAACCTTTCAAATTAAATACTACTCAGAATGACAGGATTTAACTTCCGACATGCTGAAGGTAGAAAAAGTCATTACATCCACTTAACTGGTAGGAAGTTGATTTTCTCTTGACCTCATGTTAGCTGCCAGACTTTCAATTTAATCTTTCTCGACACTTTATCTTTTCTTTGCCATCTGTATTTCTTTTTTGAGAGAGCGAACATTTCTAAATTAATGTATTTTCTGTTATCACATCTGTAAAGTTTTAATTGCGCTAGACTCGGTTCCCAACCGGTGGTTCGTGAAAGTGCTCATTATTTACTTTAACTTCACTAAACCTTTTGATACGGTTCCCCACGAAAGGTTATTATGTAAGCTGGGGAAAATCGGTATTAATAGTATAAACCTTTTTTGGATCAAAGGATAGAATATAGGAGACAGAAAGTAGCCGTAAATGGGCATTTCTCAGGGTGGACCAGTCAAGAAATGGAGTCCCTCAGGGATCAGTATTGGGTAATTTCTGTTTCTCATATTCCTTTATGACACTGACAAGCAAGTGCAGGAGAGGCTGTCAAAGTTTGCTGATAACTTAAAGGCAGATGACCAGATCTTGTCAAAGACCAGTAAGTCTTTGACAAGAGTCGAAGAGACTGACTAAAATCATCGAGCACTTAGGAAATCAAGATGTAATTATCGCCATGTGTTTGGCACACTCTAAAATCTCATTGTGTTTAGGGGCGTTCGCAAGTGCCTAAACTGCCTGTTGTCTTCACCGTGTCCGGCCGACTGTTCGCATGTAACAGCTCGACTCTCAGTAGACAGATTTTCATGAAATCTGTCTACATCTGCACTCTGTCTACATTTGCATTCTTTTTAAATATTTGTCCAGCGATTCCAAATTTCATTAAAACATGACCAATAAATAAATTCAGCAAATTTTTGGCACCTTCGCATATACATATGTGTATATACGCTAAGCACCTATTTTCACTGTTATAAAAAATTCCAGAACTAGGGGGCATAAATTCAAATTACCGGCGAAGAGGTTTACACTAGATTCTAGGAAGTTTTCTTTTAGCCAGAGAGTCGTTATTCTTGGAATAAGTTGCCTCCGCAGGTAGTTAAGGCTGACAGTTTGAAGAAATTCAAGTCAACTGGATAGTTACCGCATGAGGAGGGAAATGCTTAATTTGTTCTTTTCTTGTCTTAATTAATTTATTTATGTATTTATTTTTGTCCTGTGCATAAAAAGCCTATGTCCTCCTTGCACTATTTGGCTGATACTAATACTAAAATACTGATGTCCGTCCGTTCGTCCGCATGTAACAGAAGGACTTCCAGTAGGCGTATTTTCATGAAATTTTATTTTTGGATCTTTAAAAAATATTTATCTGGCCAAACTAAATTTCATTAAAATCGGACATATAGAAATCCAGCTTTGTTATTTCTTTTTGTATGGAAAAAAAGAAATAAAGAAATTCATAGATTCAGTGTAGCTTTAATGCAGCATTGTTAGCCTTAGACAGTCCATGCACGCTTCTCGTGTATTGTTATGCAAGACTGGTGAACGTGTTGTTGCTTGTGAAGAGACAGACACACTGTATATACAGAGAAAACAGAGCTAAAAAAAGGAGTAATACGGGAGAAGAGTAATAAATATACTGTTGTAATTAAATTAAATGGCTAAGTTTAGAAAACATAAATCTGCAGAGTTTTATTAAATGTTCTATAAAGTATCTTAGTAACTAATTAATAAGGAGATAATTATATTTACTTTTCATTTCTATTAATCACAGAAAATAGAAAAACATTTGGTTTACAGTGTATGGGAAAATCTTTGGATCAACTCTGATTCTCACAAGTTTCCCTCCCCTGCAAAAACCAACGTTGGCTTTTGGTTCGGTCATTGTTCAAAAAAGAAAAGGCCATATTGACACCAAGTTTTCCGGATGTTTTGTTGGTCCCTGGGAAGTTTTAAAGACCAATTACTAATCCATAATCTTCCCCGCCCCTACAAAAATCTATCTGTATATGTAAATGAAAATATATATTGGGTATTATTCGCGAGGAAAACGTTGCGTCTATGCGAAACTTCCAGCGCTGTGCGGAGGTTCTAGATCCAGTATCACCCCTTCAAGATATTAAGATAAATTTGGAACAGCAGCTATGATCCTTTTGAAAACGTTCATGATTTTCTCAAGAACTTTTGTAATATATTTTGAATACCATAGCATTTTTAATATTTCTTGAATACCCTATGGAGGGTTTTAGGCATATTATTTGATAATTGAACGTGCCTGAAATGCCATCTGTAATGCAGTGCACATTACCTATCTTCTTTAGTTTAATTTTATCAATATATCTAACTCACACCATAACATCGTTTTAGAGAAATAACGGAACTTCAATTCTTAAAGTGAAATTTTCAGTAGAATGGATAAAATAAATATAATCGGCTTAACAAATAAGAAAATCAATAAATATTGCGGACAGTAATAGCATTCGATTTGCCTCCTCTTTCTGCTCCTTCAGAAACTCGACTTGGCGCATTACGGCCTTAAGATGCCAATGCTCCATAAAACAACAACAAAAATCATAAAACTTTGAATATACCTTTGTCAAATTTATTTAAAAAGCGAGGGGAAAAAAGAATTTTGCTATTTTATTTGAATCCTTTGCAAACGAATGCACCACCCGTATACATCAGATTATTCAGAAAACTGGTTACGAGTTGAATAAAAGGGAAGTTAAGTAATCTGTATCTCAAAGGAAAAGGGCGATGTTTCGGCAGCAGGAAGTTAAAAGACCATCCCTTGTTTATAGTAGTTAGATATGGGGTTACGAAATTAGCAGAAATTTACTACAGTACATATGACATTTGGATATATGACAAAATCACAATCTGAGAAAATAATCTTTCTACGAAGGTGAATTCGCTTGAAAAAGTCTCGGTTGGAAAAACATAAATAGCGTCTTTCTTCTACTGGCTAGCCACCGTCACTCCAACTGAAAAGTAATGACTTTCCAAGGCAGATCTCTGAACTAGGTCGAAACCAGGAAGTCATCCATTCTGGAACGTATCCAAACGAGAGGAAGTTCTTAGAAGTTGTCAAACAAATTCTAATTGGCAACTCTCTCGAATTCAAATCAATTCCAGGAAGCAGGCATATAGTGACGTATAATGACGTTGGTTACACTGTGATCCCCAGCAATCAAGTGTGTGATAACTCTGTCTTCTCTGATACCCAGAAGGTGAAGGTTATTTGGGTCAATCTACTTACAGGTGCGAGCAAAGCAGATAATGCCGAGAATCACTCTTGAAATAACCGTTATATAAGAAAGGGTCACGGATTTCACAAAAGTATTGCTGTGTGCGATAAATAATAATACTGAAAGTGAATACGAGTTATTTGAAACTTTGTTTAAATAGCTGTTAACAGGAGCGGTTCCAGGAAGGGGCTACAAAGGCTATAGCAGTTTCCCCCTTATGATCAAACTAATGTGGAATTTTCTACTGCTACTTGATGATTAAAGGTTAATTTTTCCCCAGGACGTTGCTTAACCCCCCCCCCCCCCCCAACGTAGAAAATACCGAGACCAGTCCGTTAATATAATATGTTATACAATTTCCGAACTGTTCCTTTCATTCAAAGAAAACTATCGGAGTAATCAATGAGCGTAAAGCGGAAGGATGTTTAGACCTCTTCTTTAGCTTGAGGGAAGAGTTTTTAAATTAAGCAGCTTAGACTTCAATTTTAGTATACCGTGTCTGTATATTGCGGGTATTCTGTGGTTGGCTTTCCTGACTGCGCAACCCTCGCTTGAGTCGGTTAACTCTCAGCCTTTTATTTCGCCACAGCGTGAAAAAATAAAAAAGAAATTCTGTCAGAGTCGCTCGAAATCAGCCTTTTTCATACAGTCTAAGAACAGCGATCGCAGTCACTGATTTGGATTTTTTCCATAACGGAAATCTTTGAAAGCATATTCGATATGTGCACCGTTGGCTTCGAACACCTGAGGAAAGTTCTGTCCTACTCAGAACTTCCGTGACAGTGGATATTTCAATTTTCAGATTCTTAACGGTTTGTAAATGCAATTTACCAGTCTTTTTAAAGATGGATTTTCCCTTTTCCCCAAATTTATAAACTGCTGTAAGACAGGAAAAATTGATTTTCTTGTCTTGCATCCTTTTCAGTTGTCTGCCTTTACTTCCACAATTTAATCCTTTTTGTGTAAAATCAATAATAGTTTCGTGGTGGGATATTCCTTCCTTTCACTTCTCTTTGATAATTTCTTTTCAAATAAATTCTGTTCTAGAACTTAAAAAGGCCTTAATAGTAAATACACTTTGTTGTGTTAAATATGGTGCTATTTTAACAACTTGGCTGGGCACTGTAAACTTAAAATATTTATTTATGCAACAGAACCAGCTTTCGAAAAATTATCCCTTAAATAAAATATAATTTTAAAAATATATTTGTATTTCATTGTTACAATATTGAGAGATGTGGCGGATGATTGTTGCAATTATAGTGAGAGAGAGAGAGAGAGAGAGAGAGAGAGAGAGAGAGAGAGAGGTACTTGAATAAAATGCTTTCAAAAAAAAGAATGCTTGGAGGAAAGAATATGACAGTGTAGTAGCATTAATCTCACCGGATACAAATTTAGAATGAGATAAACCTCAACTTTGAGATAATATTTGTAGAGTACGTCGTTTGAGGCCTTAATATTCGCTACTACTTTTTTTTCTGTGTAATGAAGAAATAAGACGCATTGCACTAATGTTTGCTCATAAAATCGAACTATGGAGTTTGGATCAAAAAATAATCCTAATTTTCACATTTTGGTTCGTCGCCAGGTTTAAACAGTTGTGTGTAATACGTTATATTTCACGGACAGCATTTAATAAAGACGTTGATTCCGTCCAGCATAACTTTTATTTGTAATCCTTTGGGCTCAGATGGCCAAATTTCTTTATCAGCTTTGGCTGCAGGCCAACCTCTTTCCTTTTTTTTCTGTAGAAGTCTTTATTACGAATACTGGGAGTTTTCAAGCTATGGAAAATCGAGTGTGGACCGGCACAAAACAGAGCATGAAAATACTTTCATACAACCAAATTAGAAAAAAAAAATCTTCCAAAGGCGCAATGAGTTTCGTATGGTCATTTAGGCAAGTGCTTTTGACTTGCGCTAGAAATATTTCTGTACTGTTGCTATTTAGATCGACTTTTGAGACAGATTTATTGCCTCTGTTAATAAGGAGAGTTCAGTGTTCTGTCGCAACCATACGAATCCTATCCACTAACAAAAGAACAGAAAAAGCACGTACACTCTACGACAGACCACCCACATCAGAATGACTGTGTCGTCGGCAGCCTTACACAAATAAAAAAATCCTTGTTTTCTGAGACAGATATACCACACTTACCCACTAGACAACAATGCGTTCCTTGAACACATTTTCAGCTTTCTTTGAGGTCCTTACCATCACAGAAACCATTATGGTTTACCTTCTATACAAATGTATAACCAAAGGATAACGTGATAGACAACAAAAGACGGATTCTAAGAATAGGAGCCATCTGGTGAAAATATGTACATAAAAATAAAAGTTCTTGATGTGTGATTTAATATATAATGTTTGGGTGAAATGCTTTCCAACTCAGCCACATTTTGAAAGAGGCCGGTAAAAATTCCTCCCGTTATCGTCGGGATTCGAACTCAGGTCTTTTCCACCCCGTGTGAGAAGGACGGTGATCTTACCAACTGTGCTACCCCACGAGGGCATTAAAGGTTTCCTCATTATCTGCTGTCTTGTTGGATGCAAATGGATTTGGATTCGTCTCAAATCCCTTTATAAAGCTTTCCATCTCCAGATGGAAAGCATTATAAAGGGAAGCATTCCCTTGTAATGTATGTGTTTAGCTTTTTAATTTATTACTCCATTACTCACGGTGGACTGGGATGACTAGCAAGATATCCATCAGGCGGCAACCTGGGATCATTGAATAATGGAACATTAATAACTAATTTGGCTTGATGAGAAACTATTCTGATGCATGTACGTTCACACATAAACATTATATTACAATATTTAGTGCAGACCGGGCTAGCCGGGTGGATAAAGTGCCTGCCTGACAACCCAAAGTCGCGGGTTCGAATCCCGCCTCGGGCTTAGATCACAGTAGAAAATGCAAAAACCTTGGGAGGTGCAATATGGTCACAGAAGCCGATGCGCTACCAAAGAAAAAAAAACAATATTTAGAGATGTGTCCGAAGATTTTTTGGAATGTGGTGTATAAAACGCTCTGCTAATTGGCATTACAGTTCAACAATCCCTCAATCTCAGATAAAGGTGACGGGAGTATCTGAATAAAATGCATAGATGAGAACCACTTTAATTGATGTATTTTATCTGGAATCTTCCAGCAAAACCACCAAAGAAAAATTTTATTTTGCCAATCGTAGGCTAATTAGTCACGCAGCAAAGTATTTTTAGAACCTCGTTACCTCTAAGCACTTTAGCAGCACTGGGATCTGTCGGGATAAATCACATGATTTTGCTCAATAAAATGTTCTTTTGAACGATTTCCGAACAAATCTAACAAATATTGTCCAACGAAATTGATTGGTGTGAAGACTGCAAACATTAAGCTCTGATAGGAGTGGAAACTCGACTCCCGACAGTTATCATTTTCTTCTTGGCTATTTTTACCTCACTATTAGTAAGCCCTCGTCCGTATACTTATCTTTTGGCATCGCGAAGGACCAGATATAATTTACGATAATGTCTCGAGAACCCTGAATGAATTTCTAAAAAAATTCTGCTGTTCGCTAGCAGGAATGAAATTAAAGAAAGCAACCGACAATTAACTAGAAGTTCCCTATTTAGTTGAAAAGGCAGTATTCTTTGAAAGCCAAAGATTTATCCTTGCTACATTGAATAAAGAAATTGCACTTTGTTCAATTATATACTTATATACAAATTGGTAACTTTCCACATAGCATAAAATAACTCTGGGAATAACTGGAGGCTTTTATAAAAAGGTGTGAGATCTCTTCCCCCACGTTTCCTTTTGATTTTGAGTGTAATAAGACTTTTTACATTCCAGAGCCGAATGTAAAAGGTCTGGCACAGAGGTTTGAGTGTGTGGAATATTTCTAACTGGCTTTATTTTTTGTCAGTTCTTTCTATTTTGCATGAGACATAATTCATGGGACGATTCCAAATCCGTTTGCATCCAACAAGACAGCAGATAATGAGGAAACCTTTAATGCCCTAGTAGGTAGCACAGTTGGTAAAATCGCCGTCCTTCTCACACCGGGTGGAAAAGACCTGAGTTCGAATCCCGTCGATAACGGGAGGAATTTTTACCGGCCTCTTTCAAAACGTGGCTGAGTTAGTCGGTCTCAGGAGAGGGTAGCATTGTTTATTCTCCCAAAAACTCGGGTTTTTCGTCCAGAAAACAGAAAATCGACCTTAGATCACACGCAATTTACAGACGGTATACACGGAGCAATATCGCCTGAGTCCCTGATGCTCCTAAAATCCAACAGCAACCATTAATCCTTTTAAAAAATCTGGATTGAAACTGATCTCAACCCAATAGTCTCCTTCTCACACGTCTTCTAAACTGACACAATAATGATTCGGTTGGATAGCTTTAAAATGCACTTTTTATAAGTATTTCTTTTAAGGTGAAAATATTCGTTACCAATGACGTAAAAAATTATAAAATCATCTTTAAGAAAACAGTGTTAATATTGGTCTTGCCATCTGTTGATAATTATTCACACTTCTTCAAACATGTGCTTCAATAAAAAAATGTAATTTTCTTTTACATTTATCTTTAAAGATCGTGTGAAAGTTTTAAATTTCATCTTTATTTAATAAAGATGAAATTTAAAATAAAGTTGTGTTTTATATTATATTTCAAAGGATTCAAATTTGTTTAATACTTGTTATTATATTCAGCTAAGTTAGCATTCTTTTTGTAAGTGGCTAATCCTTATTCTTAATTTTTAATTATTTTTATTTGGAAAATAACACCAATGTAATTATTTCATTGAGAAGAACATTGAGAAGAACCTTGTAAGATTAAGACTTGTATGATGGTCAGATTAAACCGTGTTTGTCAGCGTAATTAACTTATTCATGCTTCAATTTCAGTTAATTCTTAATGAGAAACAATCTGTTTCTCATCTGTTTCCTGTGGCTCTTAAGGCCCCAGCTTGACCAAAATGAGGTTACTCGCATAATTTGGAAATGGAAGAAAACCTCTGGTTTTCAGAGGTTTTTTCTGCTTATAAGAAGACAAGGGTTAAATTTCTCCAGCTTAAGAGAAGAGCCCATTACACTGTATACACTAAACTTTGCCAATCTGAAAGGATCTTCACGAAAAACCACAGTCGGGTTAATTTTAGCATTGACCTCGTGACTAAATGGATAAAGAAAACAATTTACCTACCAGCTTGCAGCACTTTATCTCAGATCTTTGGTCATTCACTAAAATAAATAAATCACCACCCCCCTACTGAAAATCCAAGTTACAAGGGGAAAAATAATAGAAGTAATAAAATGCTAAATAAGTTCAAATGCCACTTACCTACTCGTGATTGGGCTAGAGATCAACATTGATAAAAGCTTGAAGAATTACGGCCTTCATTCCATTAAGAAAATGTAAACACACACTGACCTGAGACAAAAATCTTATTTCAAAATAATTTCAGTGCTAAAAAAAAGCAAAAACGGAGAATTAGACAAAAGCTGCTGGGTGTGAAAAACGCAAAACTAGTGGTTCAGCGTGTTCAAAGATGCCTTGCCCTGGTTGTTTTGTACGCATCTGCATATGGTATCCGCTCCTCAGTCTTACATTAGAAAGATCCTTGCCATATAGTACTGGATCCTCAGATGGATTAATAAAAGTACCAGGAATTCCTTTACCACCTCGAAGTCAGTCCTCTTTGCGTTTTCAAGAGGACTGACTTCGAGGTGGTAAAGGAATTCTGGTATAGGAAACTACATTCTTTTGTCAGAATAGCAAAAATTCCTAAAAATCCAAAAACATGTTAGGAATCGCTTCGGTCTCCCCAACCGTCGTTCTTACTGATATGCACGAGAAATTCACATAAATGAGTGAAACGGCGTCGCCATATTGAATGAGAAATTAAGTAATTTTAGCAAGTTTTTATGCTGTTTTATTCGGGATGAAAACAGAACGTTATTAAATTAAATAAGATGGGTTAATCGTTTGATTTGTGAGATGGACTGTGTCTTAAAAATAGACAGTTTTATTGATATTTTTCTATGAGGAATGTGAACTTTAATGACCTCGATAGTTATCCTTATCCCTCGACATATTATATCACGATTAAGTTAACAAATGAGATCATCAATATTATATTTGCGTTTCTCCATTAATCTGAGACCAATTTAAACCACGACTGCTACAATTATAAACTTATTTTGGTAGCTTTTCAATTCACATGTATGATTCATTATTAGTACGGTACAGTGTTAATTAAATCATTAACGATAGAGCTTAATAACTGAGTAGTTTAGTTATGGGTATTAATAGATACATCTGTCTCAGTATAATGAATATTCGTTTTGAGAGAATTTGTTTCGGATCGCTCTTCACACCTTGTAAGAGAAAAACCCGAAATATGAATTGTTTGTAGAAAGGGTAGTTTGTATTGTTTGTAAAGGGTAACGGATAATATGAATTGTCTGTAGAAAAAATGAGATGTATAATCATACAGTCCTGTTTTCTCAGCTGAGGAATGCTGAATTTTACGGTGCCACCATAAATTTAGATAACTATGGACACCATAGTTATCTAGATCATCCGATCTAAATTGAGCCTGATTTTTCGTAAAAATCCGAATAATTTCTTGACATCGGTCTCATATGCTGTGTTGAAAATATTTGCAGTTCAACAACCTGCGACCTCTTCCACGAAAACCGTATGCTAAATAGAAAGAAGATGAACCTCTTGCTGATAACCGACACTGCTCCAAGTCATTGCCCCAACGCCTCTACTTCCAGTGCGCGTGAGGTCTGTCACACTTAAACGGAAGCCAGTACGCATCAAAGCTACAGCAAAACAAAAATATGACCACCGTAACAGAACACTGGCTTTATTCAGGAAGCGCTTATCTTCTAACAAAGGTTCGTTTTAGGCAGCACCCGCCAGCTGTATATTATAATGCGAACGTAATATTTTAGTATGGAGTATCTAAAGCACTAATCTAATTTTGTTCGTCTATGTTATATTTCTGTGCTGCATCGGTTCGATTTTAATCTCATACATTTATGCGTCTTTTTATAGGTACAAAAATGGAAAAGGAATTAATCAATTATATCTACAGCTGGCAAGATTTGAGAAGTCTGAACGGCCACATTTCGTAAAGACAAGCTGTTGTTCATAAACAGTTGCTTATTGTCGCAATTCTGACTCTACTGCTGGTTGGTAGAATCATCCACTGACAGAAGCAAAAAAAAAAAAAAAAAAAAGAAGTTGAATGGAGGAAAAGCAGAAATATTTATTTATTTATTTATATGCATATTGCTCACCCACAGGGTTCACAAGCCCTAAAACTCAGATAACGAAGTTTAGAAAATAGATTGGAAGAGAGAGAGGAAAAGTCACCCTTTCTTGGCTAACTTGAAATAAGTTATTTTGACTTAATAGAATCATTTGATAAAAATTGTTGGTGGAACATTGTTTGCCAATTGTTAGATAAACATGGCTATAGACCCTCTGGATTTCATTATTTTCGAAACTTAGGATTAGATCTCATAGGATCTCTATGGTTTATTGAAACAAGAACGGGTTGTTCAAAATATGTTTAACTGGTTCAATGTAACTCCGTCAGTCAAAAAGACAAAGGTCAGCAGATCACACAAGAACAGGGAGTAGAATTTACTCTAGCTAGACTAACACAGACACTTCCTGAGAAGAGGTGGAAAAATTATGGTCAGGCAGGGGCGATCACAGGTTGAGGCTAAAGGGAGCTTAGCCTCCTTTACGATTAAAATAATATGGATCTATCTTCTGTTACGTAATAATTAAAGCTTAATGATTCTCCTGAGCACTGCTTTGCCTTTCCCTTTAAGTAATTTAGCCGCTCGCCTCTAGAAAATCCTGGGACTGCACCTGAGCCAGATATTTACATTTTCAATAACTCAGAACCTTTCGAACATAGGCCAATAATGTGTTAGTTGGTTGTTGTGTTTAAGACGCATCAGCAACTTAGACTATATTTGCTCCAACGTATTATGTCTGTAAATTGCGAGTGTTCTGTGGTCATTTGCCTGTTTATTGGACAACCTTTCCCCCATGGTTTTTCTACCTGAAACTTGGTGGGGACATTGTTCAATAAACAGGCAAATGACTACAGAACTAAACTATGGACACCATAGTTATCTAAATTTATGGTGTCATATCACCTGAGACCGACCAATGCAGCCACGTTGTGAAAAAAGTCCATAAAAAAAATCTTCGCGTCATTAACAGGATTCGAGATTGAGAGAGAGAGATAAATAAAAATGCCCTTTACACATTCCCCAATTATAAACGTTTTAAGTAATAAAATTTGCAGGCATGAGTAAATTTTTTTCTGTTATTCAGTTTTTAATCAAGAATTTATTAAACTAGGTTCAAAAAGATTTTTGGATTGTTGATAAACATGACTCATCGACTTGGTATATTAGGTATGTTAGTCTACCATTTCTACTCACCACTATAGTTTGTGTGACATGGGTGTATGCGTAAGTGTTTTTTTTTTTTTAATTATATTTCTTAATAAAGAAATATAATGACTAAACTTTTCCTAGTATAGCAAGGCATATCCGATAAAGCTATAGTCTTCAATTAGACTTTAGCTTTTTTTGGAGATTATCTTTGCTTTCGAATATTGTACTGTTTATTCGTCTCATCATTAATTATCAAAGGTCAAACTGATTAAACATAGGCGTTTTTGCGTTTAATTAGTTTTGACATTAGCCTTTGTTTTCACTTCATGTTTTTTTCTTTCGTTGCTTTAAAACACTTTTGCAAACTGATAATGTTTGAAACAAGTAGCTTAAAAATGGTGAAACCCTTAACAACCATAAAACACTTTTATTATTGAAGGTTGAAAAAAAAAAATAATAAAAAAAGTGACGTGAGTTTGTTTACTCAGTCGTTCTACTTAAACTACTTCATTAGCTTTTTTGTGTCAAGCGGTTTCGTTTAACTTAATATCCACTTTGGTCTATGGCTGTCATAACACGTTAATTACAAATACGGTGAAGTGTCCCGTAAGACCTGAAGCAATTCGAAGGTCGAGAATGATGAAATCACTTTCTCTTTTTGTGACAGTAGAAATTTAAAATGAATGCTAAGTAGGTCACAGATGTTATTTTACTAGTAAGGAAAAAAAAAAAAACAACTAAACTGTTAAATATATTATTAACCTTCTCGAAAATGCGCTTAATTAGATTTGTCAAGGGAAAATATAACTGCTTCGAGTAGCTTAAAAAGCAATTTATTTTTATCGCAGCTAGAGAAGTACAGTAGGTTTCTTTATTTTGCTTTTTTTGCGAATAATTAAAAGAGAGGTTATACAAACGGTAATAATCATCTTTCAGATTAGTGGATCGTGTATGTCCTTAGATGCGTGTATTTTACTTTTATAAGTCACCTTACGAAGATAAAACCAGATCAAATCTCCACCCATGATGATCTCTTGCCATGACATCTAATAAATAACCTCAGATTCACCGAGGTTATTTATCAGATGTCGTGTCAAAGTGTGGTATAACCAAAGAAAACAATAACCTTGAAATTCATTCACACAGCTACCATATTGAAATTCTGTCAGAGGATGATATGTACTAAAGATAATGTTTATGAAAGCGCTGTGTTTGATTCCGTGTAACTGTTAATTCGAATCAACTGTTCATTCTGACTAAACTGCACAATCTGTTCTTTATATGAACAGTGCCTATCTTTTATTGGTTAGGCATGTTGTTGTAGTAAGGTTTTAGGAGCATCAGCTTCTAGGCCATATTGCTCCGTGTATATTATCTGTAAAATTGCGTGTGTTCTGTGGTCGATTTTCTGTTTGCTGGATGAAAAACTCGAGTTTCCGGGAAAAAAAATTTTTACTCTCGCCTGATACCGACTAACTCAGCCACGTTGTTAAAAATACCCATAAAAATTCCTCCTGTCATCGACGGAAAACGAACTCAGGTCTTTTCCACCCGGTGTGGGGATGACGGTAATCCTGTCAACTGTGTTACCTACGAGGGATCAGGCATGCTGTCTATCAAACAACATGTGATATGAATCTGATTCATATCATTTCTTGGGCTTGTGACAAAATATCAAACGCACAGTCCGTTACCAGTTCACAGTGACATATACCTTCAAATAAATTTAAAACACTTTTCAGGTAATAATCGAAAATTCGATCATATAATTAACCTGAATTCGTTTAATCGAATTAACATAATCTAATGACTCTTGATATTTTAAGGAGTCAAAATTAAGCTAAGCTATACATACGATCTACATAATCTAATGAATACCTGACTTGATCGGTAGGTGAGTTACACTACGTTACTTTCATAATTGGCATAAATAATATCTTAAATCAGGTAATTTTTAATTAAAATAAATTTAAAACCTTAGGATTGTACTACTCCTCGTATAAAAACCAGTGAAAAATATATCATTAAAATACATTACCAAACAAAATACAGACTTTGGATAATCACATTCCTTATAAAGAACTTACGGAGTCGTGAGAGCAAGAATCTGTAAGTTCTGAATATCCAAAGTCAAGACGTACACAGAGGACCGAAATGACTTTTCAGAATTAGATGGATGTTTTTTTTATATATAGATCTAGAAAGATAGGCCTATATATGGAGAAAAATAGTAGACGGCTCAAGGTTATTCACTAGGCATTCCTCTCCATATTAATACTATGGAATGGGTGAGGGAAGGGAAGCATTCTGCATGACCTTGCACCTCCTGTTGTTTTTACTCTTACTGTAATCCCTGTAGCATTAGTACAGGCGATAACAATAGCACTGAAACTTGAGAAACCACCCGTCACTCTGTCCCTGTATTTCTACTCCTGTGCGCATGGGATCCATTCTTTCCAAACCCTAAGGACTAATTTTAGTTGTCACAAAAGTTATTCAAACCTTTGTAATAACTATGTTGTTTTATTTCACAAACAACAAGGAAACTATGCGTGTCAATATTCAAAGTAGTCCTAATTACATTGCCCACACTTCCTCCAATCCTTCACTAATGCCTAGATTCCTCGAGAGAAGAATTTTCGTTCACCACCGTCATGTGATCTTAGTCGTTCGTGACCTCTTCATGTGACGAGAAGCGACGTCTACTTAGGGCATCTTTTAAGTTGCACTTCGTGGTTACCGGTTCCAAGTTATTTCACGAGTAATGCAGTGCGTCATTTCATACAGTTTTTTGCCAAACACTTGCTCCCCTTGTGTAATCAGACAGCTTGCCAATCATTGTATAAATATTGTTGAATTGGTGTGTGCGTTGGGGGGGGGGATGATTATAAAAGGTGTATTCTTATTAAATAAATCTTTATTTGTCCTACGAAATATAATATATAGGTATACATTGGTAGGTGACAAATTCCCTCACGGCAGAAAATGCCAGGAGATTACATAAAATTAAAAATAAAAGAATTGCTAAAATATACAAGAAAAGCTGAAATAGAAACTGAATTTCTCATCACTACATTTCTGTCTAGAGTCCTAACATCACTTCCACCAAAACAACTTGCGCGAGATATACACTTGTTCAATTGTGTATACACAGTTCTTGACAGAAATGCACACAACTACTAGGCAACAGTAGTCTCAGCGAACCACACTGCGGTTTATCTCCTATATTTCGAATCTTCTATGAGCCTTTGTAGGTCAATTCCAATGTGTGTCCAGCACTGAA
The DNA here is from genome assembly GCF_048544385.1 of Mastigoproctus giganteus. Taxonomy (NCBI): domain Eukaryota; kingdom Metazoa; phylum Arthropoda; class Arachnida; order Uropygi; family Thelyphonidae; genus Mastigoproctus; species Mastigoproctus giganteus. Next base: position 54,916,486 of record NC_143581.1, on the reverse strand, counting down.
TTGATTCTAACGCACTGGCTGGTATAAACCTGTCGGCCATATTCAATCTGTTGGTCTTCATTCTCATGGATTTCGTGCCTTCCAGAAGCATGGTGATGATATCATTCCAGTCATCATTCTGATTGTAGTAATTAATCGTTTCCAGGCAATGATGTCGGGTAAACGCTGTAGTTTAAGCTGTTCAGAAAGCTGTGTGGTCCTTAACTGTTGAGGGAGATGGTGTTTATGGTTTACTCACTTCAGCAGCCAGAATTCACTTGCATATATTCTCCTAATGTGGGTAGGGGTGGCTGACGCCCACAGTTCGGCGCCATACAATATGGCCGAATACACTGTGGTTGTTAAATATCGTACGGTTGTTGTAGTCTGTTTCACGTGCAAGAGGTGCTGTTTGGTTGCTCAACGTAAGTAGTTCGTTTTCTTTACAATCAGGTTATGACTTGAACGTAAGTTTAGTATCAAATGTTACTCCCAGATCTCTATGCGTCTCAACAATTGGGATAGATTTGCCATTTAGTTTTGGGTGTACGAGCATAGGCGATTTTTTTAGCGAGTATACCATGATTACAGTCTTCTGCGGATTTAGGGCCAAGCTAAATTTATTTAAGTATGTACACGAATAAGTTCAGAAGCTTATTAGTATTAGCAATGGCCACATGGTGCACCAACCAAAAAAAAAAAAAAAATATATATATATATATATAATAATAATAATATAATAAAAAACACATAAATAACAATAATAATAAAATAACAAAATAACAAAAAATAAAATGATAAGAAGAAAATAATAATAAGAAGAAAATAAAAATAATAAAAATAATTAATAAATAAAAGAAAATGAAATGGGCAACTTAAGCGTTTCTCTCCTCCCATAATTATTCAACTGACCTTTGAATTTCCCCAAACTGTCAGCCTCTACCACCCATGTAGGTAACTTATTATGTTTTCTTTCATCCTCAGGTATGATAATACATGATTGGTCTTCACCAGGTATTGGCATATCATGGTGAAAATTCAAAAACTCGGCGAACTGGTACGCGAGCAAGATCTGGGCGAGTTCCAAAAAATGAACAACTGCAGTGCATTCTGCAGTAGAAGACTTGGAGATAGTGCCAATCTTCTTCTGCTAAGTGGTTAAGAAAGAGAAAGTGAGAGAGCACTGCAGAGAATCGATACGAATCATTATAGTACTCTGTAAAGAGCTTATTGAGACAAGTAGAATATTGTCTTTGGTTGAAACAATGCGAAAACTAGACAACAGTTACGAAATCCCAGTTCGGGACCAGGAGTAGCAGATCAAGAAATTAATGAACCAGAAAAGGCTAAATCTTGTCTGATGGAACAACGTGTATAATCCGATCTATTAAGGCACGTAAATGATGTTCCAGTACTGCGTTACCAAAGTCCCTGTTTCGCTGTGTCACATCACAAAGCTTCAAGCAGGATTTCTGTTCAATCAGACCAACCATTTAGCACCCTTCATAGTTCTGTTACGAGGAGGAACTTCCCTGTTCCAGAATGAAATGAACAAACCTAGAATGTTTGTTCTAGGTTTGAAAATGACGTTTTTAAGGAAGGATGGGTGTGCCGTTTCCTGAAAAGACATTCCACACGCTATTCGCAGGTGTTGGTCTGAAAGGTACAGATTGTTCATTATGCTGTTTGTGTACATCGCCTCCAAAACAAGCGTAAACTTCCATATTTATATCCCCTCTGTGTAAGTTCTAAAGATAAGCATTTCCTAAAGAAAAAAAGGGAACCCAGTCAAACTCAATGTACCTATAAATACGACTTCAAGTGTAAGAACTCACTGACCCGATTCCTCTTATGTCATAGATGTTGTAACCCGAGTCGAGAATTCCGCATACCTGCTTATTTTATGCGTCTCTTTTTATGTGCACAAACATTTCTCTCCCTCCAAAGCAACTTAAATAACTTTCCTGCGATAAACCTGGTGTTTAGTTTAACGCGAGGGTGCTCAACGTAACGCTGGGTTCAACATTCCCTGAATAAAGAATTTGTTTTTACAAGTAAACAAATGATGACTTATACGAAAAATCATTTCTTGAATTTCTTTTGACACAAATTATAGGAGCCTAGGCATTGCTAAACAATTATAGCTGGTTTGGTCATCAACAGACAATTATTTTGTCCCGTTTTCCTTAATTAAGAAGGTTAAAAACTTTTCTTTGAGGACGTTTGGATGGTATTTTTGCACTTTCAGGAAATCTGGGCTCAGAGCACTCATGTATCAAAATTTTCAGAGGTGTCTTTTTATGTCATGGACTTCAGCGTGTTACATACATGTGTTACAGAGTAATTCCCCGGTATCCATCCACTTCGCATACTTAAAGAAAAGAAAAATTGGCTTGAATTACGAATTTATAACCAGCCGTGAGGAACGAAGTGGTTTTCTTTTAGTTGCGACAACTTGTAAGAAAAATCACGGTGTCGGTTTGACATTAGCGCCATCTATACGCGAAAAGATAACTTAAACCATTTAATGATCCGAAGGGCGAAAACTTTGCAAGTTTCACCGTCACCGGCAGTTTTCCTGAAGATTGTAGAGGCGGGGGGTGATCAGGGCACTGTGGGTATTAAAATTACTACAGTATATGTTCGCCATAACCCCCCCTTCCAATGTAGTAGTGTATTAGAGTAAAGTCTGCACTAAGAACTGCTGTCTGTTTTAATTCAATGATTTCTGCTCTTTTTTTTTTTCTTTTTTTTTTTTTGTGAAGAGGTAACGCGCTACAAATGCTATTGGCCCCTGCTGTTATCTCCGCCTTGTTTCCCCGGGCCAGTCTGCCCATTCTACCCTGTGATTGTAAATAAAGTGATGCATGCCATCGCTCTTATTAATATTATACTCGTTATGTGTACACGGGACGTTTTGATTATACAACCATTCCTTGTTTTTTGTTTAATACTGTACTCTAATTGGTTTCTCTGTGAACAGTGCCTCAATATGGAAATGAATTTGCTATAAGAATCTCAGACTAACCCCGAAAATCTTGGGTTTTAAATGGTAAGCAACGATGTATATTTGTTAAAATAAAAATCGTAAACTTCAGAACAGGGTGCGCACTCCAGCGTAATAACCTAACCTTTTTTTTACTATCCTCTTCGAATCCGTCCCGAACTAGTGGCTTAAACTAACCTAACCTTTTTTCAGTAGACAAAAAATGAAAGTCTGTTAAAAACCCACACTAAAAGCAACCTATACAGTTAAAAAACGCCGATAGTGTGGAGTGCGCACCCTGTTCTGAAGTTTAGCCAAAAATGTATAATTGTAACTGTATTGATGTTAATTCATGTCTTTCTAACCCTAAGTACGTGCTTTTAATTCAGGTTTAGGATTTTACACCTGGTGTATAAGTCGACCTTAAAATGTCAGACGATGTTTTCAGACGTAAGTAAACAAAACTCACGTTTTGATTTTTCTATGCAGAAAACTTATTAACCGAATTGGAGTTAGTCCTGTTATTTATTATTTAGTTTTATTAGTTTGAATATTATAAATATACCAGTGTTCACTCATTCTTTCGTGAATTGCGTTTACTGCTAATACTCTTAATATCAGCAGTTTGAAATTTTTTGTTTGGGAATGTTAGGAGATTGTACATTGCGTTCAGAAATAAAAAGTTCAGTAATCGGCAAACCGACCGAATAATACACGTCGGTTACAGAAGAAAAAGTTCAGTAATCAGCAAACCGACCGAAGAATACACGTCGGTTACAGAAGAAAAAGTTCACTAATCAGCAAACCGACCGAAGAATACACGTCGGTTACAGCCACATTATACTGATGGCCACATTATACTGATGCCTCCAAGCGTTCGTTGCTTTGGTACGTATAGCACATACACACACACGAGCGCACGCACACACACCTAGCCTAGCTTGCCTAACTAAAACATAAATTACATTAAAATGATTAATAAGGTAAAAATATGAGAGGAGAGGAGGGGACTTCTTAAAATTAGCACTGCAGTCGTCAGACTTTCGAATTAAATTGTCAGATTCATTCTGATGTTGAACTTACCTTTTTTAAATTTATTCCAGTATTGGATCTCGGATACCAGTAATAAATTTTTAAAATCAAAAAAGGGCTAACCGCATTTTAATGAAAAAGATAGGAGATAGAAATCTCTGGGCTGCATTTAAGAAGCTTCACTTTAAAATTAAAACATAACACACGCACACTTGTTTGTCTTTGCTACGAATTTCATAATTGATACTAAATTGAGGTAATTAAATAAAATCATTTCGTGTGTGCCAAAGTTTTCACACATTCCAGTTTCCTTTTTGATAAATACAGTACTACTAATGTATTTAGTAGTATTTATCAAAAAGTAGTATGTTAAAAGTAGTCGGTTGTTGCACGGTTTGGCTCACCAGACGGGATTTGAACTCATTTCTTTTCCACCCGGTTTGGGGTTTATATGCACTTCGGTATCTGCGAGGGCCCCAACCGGATATCCACCGTAAGTTTCCTAAATATTGATCTCCAAGTAATTTTAAAGAAGCAAACTTAGTAAACTAGTTCTTCAGCCTAGTTCTTCTCTATTTCCACAGAGAATTCCAGCAGATAATCTTCAGCAACACTTCCTCCTGCTTTCACTGTAAACATTAGCAAAGGTCAAGGCAAGATTGGATGGTCATTTTTTAGTGATCGAAAAACTATAAGTCATTGGGAAAGTATGGCTACTTAATGGACAAAAACCACAAGAAATTTATAACAGAACGTTGCCTTTGTGCCATAATTTTGAATCAGTCTAATTTTTTCGGTATGAAGTATATTCTTAGTATCCAGTATTTCACAATAACCATTTTTCTCGACCACGCCAAACTTTTGCTGTTAGACTTCAAGAACCTGCTGTAAACAGAAGCGGATTAAGGTCCGTTGGGGCCCCGGGCGCAGAAGAAAATATTGGGTCCCTTAAAAAAAAGAGAGAGATAGGGAAAATAAAAATACATATTAACCATTTTTTCAAATAAATAAAAAATATTATGTACTATTCCTGTTTTATTTCCAATAAAATTTATATTATATTCGCTTCTTTTTTCAGCCCCTGATAGATGTCGTTTCATTGAAATATTTTTTTAATTTTAGACTATTAAATTTTTTTTATTTTATTAAATTATTTTAATTCAGACTGTTAAATTTTATATTTTTCTTTTCATATCAATGAAAAGAAAAATATAAAATTTAATAGTCTGAATGATTAGAATACTAGAGAAGAGATTTTTCGTTATAGTTTTAGATTTTTCGTTATAGCTATGAAAATCCAGGCGCTGATGTAACAACAGGAATTAATTTTATCTTAGTATAATTTCAACAATATACGATATTTGCGTAAGTCTGCACTGCAGGAGAACCTTTTTAAGTACAAAGGAGCAAATACGATTCTATTGCTCCGATGAACGGTAGCGCAGCGTAGTATGTGTATAGTATGCAGCGTAGTAATGAAATAATGAAAATAAGCGAATATAAACATACTATCAGGTTTTACTGCCGATTGTAAACTTGTACGTAATTAAAATTGCGCATATGAAACCAAACTTGGTGTCATTAGAAAAAAGTGTAAAGTTGAGGTTTTGAGGGGCCCTCCAGAAGGCGGGGCCCAGGGCGCACGCTCGGTGCGCCCGCCGTTAAATCCGCCTCTGGCTGTAACCATTAAACGATATTCTGAAACTTTGACCTGCCAGGATCAAATGGCTGAGGAAATTTAGAGCAGTAGCATATCACAGCCACAGCCCTGATACAGCGTAATTTATATACAGGGTGATTCAAACCAGTGCGACAAACTTGCAGGAGGTGTAGGGGCACAAAGACGAATCGGAATCACATAGCATTGCAGGGTTCGAAATACCTTCGTCATGTGGTAGAGGACGGTGAACGGGAGGTCGCGTGAACAGCGATCCCGCTGGAAGTCAGCATTTGCGAACCGGTTCCCGAGGCAGTAGGATGGACGATTATGCAAACGTTGAACAATACCCGTCTGGATTATCCAGATTGAGAGATTCGAGGAAACAAGACATATGACAGCTCGTCAACGAAATGAGATACCGTCAACATCCGGTGCATCTGTACCTTCCGTTGGCAAGCAAATCAATGAATTGGCCGCTTCATGGAGGATCCGTTGCTCGTCAACTGAACATTAGTCAGACGTTTCAACTGCAATTGTTGAGTACTAAGGAATAGGTTACGCATTTGTGCTTATAAAATCGAGCATGTGCAGCACTTGCTATTAGAAGATTACCGAACTGAGAGTTATTTGCTAAGATTGGCCTCTGCGAAATTGAGCAGCACAGGAACTGGTTGTTCACCGTGACAGAAGCCCATTTTTTTCTAAATTAGGGAAAGGACACCTACAATTACCCCATTTGAACAACTGACAACCCTCGTGCTTGCATCGAATCTACTTTCAAGCAATAAAGATAACGCTGCGGTGTGGGTTCGACGCATCGTTCGCCGTTTGCCATTTGTCTTGGAGGAACGTTATATCGCTGGATTGAAAATCTGCTCAGTCACAGGTCGGCGATATGTTGACCTTTTAAGCCATTTCATCACGCTTAGCATTCAGAAATGGGATGCAGTCGACGCCATAATTCATGCGTGATGGTGCATCATCCCATATTGCATTCTCAGTAAAGCAATTACTCACGTCATCCTTTGGCGCAGTTCGTTTACTTGACAGCCATCGTCCCTACGAACAGTAGTAGTATCTTGGCAGTTAATTTTTGATCCTTATTTAGCTCTAATAAAATACAGTATGCAATTCATAAAATACGAAATCATTTGAAGGCACTGGCGAACTAATAACAGTTTTTTTTTTTTTTGTCGTGTATTTTTTTAATCAACGGCTACTAAACGTTTTAAGTACTATTATGTAGTAGCCCACGAAATTTTTTAATGTTTTTATAAAAAGGGATCCTCGTACTCGAAAGGGAGCCAGTACTGTACATTGGGTGCAGATTTTCGAATTTTAAGAGCGCGGACGAAATATCTTCTGAAAAATAATTTTAAAACTAGCAGAGAGGGCCAAAGGATACTTGTAGTCACTGACTCTCCAATAAGCAGTGAGTGTAGATGACTGTCCTCTTGCCTTACTCCTCTTCCCCGTTTAGTGTACCCCATGTATAAATGAAGAACTTTTTTTTTAAGTTTCTCATTCTCGAATTCTTTACATGAAACAATAAGCTATCCTAATATATCCAATTAAAACGTTTAGATCAGATAATATTTTAAATGAATTGTTCAAACTCTTTTCAGTAAATTCAGTAAAATTTGCATCACTTCTCGGTAAGCTAACATGGCCCATCCTGTATGTGTGTACATATTCAGTGCATTGTATATTTGGCTAGTATTTATACACTCAGTGATCACTGAATTATGACTATCCCATCCGTAATGGATTGTCCCGCATAGCTTGCATTATAAAAAGCCGAACAGATTCGTATGCTAGAACAACAGTAATTTGCATCTGATCGTGCAAAGTAAAAGTGATAAAGGAGCGGTTATGGGACGTATTAAAGCTATCACGGAGTTTCAAAAGGGCATGATTGTGGGAGCTCGTGCGTCGGATGCTTCCATGTGGGTTATCTTCTCGGTTGCTCACGGCCCACTGTAGTTAAGGTGTACATAGAATGGTGTCAACAGGTCAAATCACTTCCCGCCGACAGAACTGTAAAGGATTACGCAAGGTGGTGGATGTTCGTGGTAAGCGAATGGTGCAGCGCGTTTTACAGCAGGTCACTGAACGACAGTTCACATCGTAATACAATATGGAAATGACAATGCGTTGTACACTCAGACGTGTGGGGTTATACAGCAGACGACCGAAGAGACACCCTCTCCACATGATCTCCTAAGAGCTGCCAACAGACCTCACCAGATAAACGTTGGTCTATACGCACCAGGGGTATTAGTTCTTGCCAACCTAGCATGCCCCATATTAAGCAACTACCGCCACCTGCCTGGATACCATGTGCACCCACCCTGCTATGTTGCATGTTTTTCCGGACAGAAAAGGGACCTTCCAAGATGATAATGCGCCGTGTCATCGAGTCAGCACTGTGCAAAGGTGGATTGAGGAACTCAGGGAAGATATCACCTCTCTTGATTGGCCTTCAAATTCGCCCGACCTCAATCCAATTGAACACCTGTGGGATGTTTTGGAACGGGAAGTGAGGTGAATGGATACGCAGTCGTCATCTATTCAGACACTGTTGAAAGCCTTTCAGGCAGCAGGCCTGTAAGGCTTTCAACGAGATTCCTACGGACATCTTCAGATATCTAGTGAAGTCAGTGCCTAGGGAAATAGCGGCTTTTGTCCCTGCGAACGATAGCCGAACGCAGTATTAGGTAGGTAGCCATAATTCAGTGATCATTCAGTGTATGTCAGCTGTTTGATCTGTTAATGCGGTATTTTCTTACTATTTTGAGACCAAACCTTATGACAGTGGTGTAGACAGAAAGAGATAGATTACAAATTTTCAGAGATGGAAAGAAGTACGTATAAGGCCCGATCCGTTTTGTTCAGTTGCCCTACTGTTTGATGTCGTTTTTTAGTTAGCATTAGAATTAGCATTAGCAGTGGGAAATGATACCAGAAAGCGAGCTTATACAGCATCATCCAAGGGAAAAAAAAAAAAAACTTCTCCTATTTCACCATTTCATTCCCTCCAGTAGTTTGCCTCCAAATTCTTCCTTGAATTTGTTTAAGCTATCAATTTCCACAACAACGCATAGAAGTTTGTTCCAACACTCAACCACCAGCTGGCTAAAGGCAAGCTTCCGCACATCTGTTCTGCAACCATCCTTCCTCAATTTGAATTAGTGCCCTTTCACGTTAGCCACACTTAGCTCAAATATCACTAACGCTGTATTGTTTGAAAATGAATAGTCTGCAGTGTTTAGTGGTGATTGTTTTGCCTAAAGAACAACCCCAGGATAAAAAAAAAAAAATAAAAAAATAAAAAAACCCACTGTGGAACTGTTTTAAATACGGCTTACTTACTGCAAATAAATCATAAGTTCACATAAATTCATTTATACTATAATTGTCGTTGGCGCCGTACAACTTGCTCATTTTTATTACCAAGAAAATCGGAAAACTTCGTCATAATTCCCCTTTGCGGAACTTCATTTATTGGGTTTTTTTTTTTTTTTTTTTGGTTTTTTTTTTTTTTTTTGTTATATACGAAGGTGAAGTAAAATAAAAAAAAAGTTAATTTTTATGCAACTGGTTTGAAACTGAAACAATTTGTTCACCTTTAAAGTAGCATTAAATTTACCAAACTTGAATATTTCAACCAAAACCAGAATAATTTCAATACGAAAATTACTGATATGTCAATAAATAGTCATATAAACTTATAAGTGATCCAAATTCCAGACCATATTGCCAGTGGCGGATTCAGGGTAGGGGCACGGGGAACGTGTCCCCTGTCGTTTTTCGGAAAATATACTCCATTCGTTTAAATTCCCTTTAACTACAAAAAAAGTTTGTTTTTTTTTTTCATTGTTAACATAGGATTTTATCAATTTTTGCATTTATCAATTCAGTTTTTGATGCTAATGTGATCGCCATTAGTGCACAAAATGATTTCCCCCCTGTCATTTTTTTCTGGATCGCTACTGCATATTACATGCAATTGCACAAACTCATCGAAATATTGCAAAGGTTGCGCCATCTATGGGTAATACTGAAAAATAAAATGCGTTATAAGTTGTACATATTTTAGTAATACATCAGTGTCATCCGGCCATTTCAGTAGAACCGATTATTAAAACTCTATGAAATGCTGTTGCTGTTATGAATACTTTGACTGATGCAACATAAGCCTCAGGCTTCCTTGCACCATATGGCTAATAATAATAATAACAATAACTTAAAACGTTAAAAAAAAAAATGCTCACGCATTGCCTCATATATCGCCGGGGCTCCCCTTACAACTTCATTGGTATTTAAGTTATCTGTGGTAATTGCATGTCTTGTGAAAAATGTATTCTTGTTAATCTATCTTTTATCTTGTCTTATCTTTATTGATATTTTCAGATTATGCATAACTTCAGCTTTGTTCAGATATAACATAATCATATCTAATTTAGAAGAATAGTGGAGCAAAAGGCATTTTCCTAGTATCTAAAGTGAGAAGGAAAAAAAATTAACTTTTAATTGCGTTCAAGGTCCAAATACGGGAGTTAAAAGGGAGAGAACGTAAATTAAAATAGCAAAAGACTAAGGGTTCTGCAAACAACTCGCTTTATCAAGTTTTCGAAAAGTTGTTTCTGAAGCGATTGAAACTCTTGCACTGAACACTTTTGCCGGAATGTTTGCTGTCTTAAAAAGATGAAGCTTTATATAAAAACGGGGAGTAAGCAGAAAAATAGGTTTACAACCTGCCGAAATCGATGGCATGTTTATTTGAAAAGTAACTATTGATTACCGCGTTGGTAAGATGAAGTATCTCTAACTCAACTCAATCTGGCACTTCATTGAAACGGATGATAAATTACCAGTACGAGCACAAATTAATTTTTACCGTTCCCAGAGAAGTTTTAGACACTACAGCGAAATCCTGAAAGTACTAGATAACTGATAGAATACATTTTGTACGCAAAGTTGGTGCCTACTTAGGACAAAATAAAAATAGATTTTTTTTTTTCACTCATTGCTCATGTTTAAAATAAGCGAACAGGAGCGGGACAACGAGACATTGGAGTAGTCATTCCGATACGTGCTATAACTTTTTGAAAAATAAGGTGTAATAATAACGAATGAGTTTGTCGGAAAGGCTTGGTGAGGTTGCATGGTCCACTTGGCAAATTGCTGTTTATGCTAAACGATATCTTGATCGGATGTTGGCACCGGCAGATAGAAGAACGCACGATAGCCCTCGTTCAGAGCAACTTGAGGAAGTGAAAACAGCAAGCAGTGGTTATTCGTTTCATTTTTGTTGGCTCTTGTCGAACTTTCTTGCGAGGACTATTGATGGATAGCGCCATTCAATAGACTGTTGTTTTGATTTAGATCCAAAATCCCATATCTATACTTATTGTAATGATTCGTTGTAAAAAGTAAACAACATTTTTTCTACCTAATATACAGTATAGGCCGTATATTACAAAGATGTAATTCGACGATGATCGCCTTTTTCATCTTCAGATTGAAAAGGACGTGCCTAATGAGATGCATTCTTTCCCAAAAGTTTCGTCAAAACGGTGTAAACTGTACTGGCTGATGCCAGAAACACGTGCTATTTTATCTTCTTACAAAATTTTTGGATTTTTTCGATAGTTCTGTCCGTTGGGACTTATATAGGCCGTCAAAACCGTGATTTGTCAGCAACACTAGATTGACCAACAAGTAAGTGATCTTTACAACAAGAGATCATAGTTATGTTAAGAGGAGTATGTAAGTAAACCGCGTCAAATATCAGCTTATATGCTTGTTGTGTGCTGTTTCAATTTTTTCATGGCAACGGTCTTCCCCTCTGGCGGTGCCATCTTTCAGCAGGATAATGCACCATGCCACACCGCCCGGATTGTTCGAGGCTGGTTCGAGGAACATGAGGAAGACTTCCAGTTATTGCCCTCGCTTCCAAATTTCCCAGGCATCAATCCCATCGAGCATCTGTGGTTTGTGTTGGAACAGCAACTCCAATCTGTGGCGTCTCAACCACGGACCTTACAGGAGTTAAAGGATCTGCTGGTTAGGTGTTGGTACCAGATATCACAAGACACATTTAGAAACCTTGTAGCGTCCATGCCTCGCCGGGTACGAGCTTTTTTGGCTGCTCGTAGGAGACCAACATCATATTAGGTAGGCGGTCATAATGTTTTGACTCATTGGTGTATATACGTATATACGATTAATAAGTATACTCTCTGCATACGTAACATTCACAAGTATACCTTCTGCTAATTTTACAACTACAGCACTGAGCTTCTAAATAGCATGGTCACCCTTATCATTGCCTGATAACAATTATTTCTCTTGGGGAAGAGATGTGCTCAGAAGCTGAAATCGATAGAGTTCGTTAGTTGTTGTAGGGTAGTAGTAGTAGTAGTAGTAGTGGCATGTGATGCAAGAAAGCAAGTGTATGAGCTTATGCAGCATCAGCCAAAAAAAAAAAAAAAAAAAAAATCACACCATTCCCTCCAAATGCCTGTCCAGTTCCTCCTTAAATTTATTCAACCTATCAACTTCCACAACGACAGATGGAAGTTTGTTCCAGCAATTAACCACCCGCTGGCTAAAGGCCAATTTCTGCACATCTATTCTACATCTGAACTTTGTTAATTTGAATTTATGCCCCCTTAGGTTCGTAATCTGAACAAGTGGAAGGATCCCATCAGAATTCAGCGTACTCAACCCATTCAAGGCCTTATACACCTCAATCAGATCATCGCGCAGGTTCCTAGTCTCCAGCCACTGCAATTTGCAGAACTTAAGCCTCTCTTGGTAAGAGGATCCCTTCATTCCCCTCACCAATCTTGTTGCCCTTCTCTGTACACGCTCAAGTAAATCGACATCCTTCCTAAAATGAGGCCTCCAGACCTGTACGCAGTACTCAAGGCGTGGCCTGACCATTGCCTTATACAGAGGGATAATAACCTCCTTTTCCCTGCTAGCAAAATTCCTATATATCATTGACAAAACCCCATGACCTGCCCTGGCAGACTGTCTGCATTGCTCAGAAAACTTCATATCTGCCTGCACGATTATTCCCAGGTCTTTTTTATTTTCTACCACCTTAAGTGTAGTACCACACAGTTGGTACTGGGGTTACTTCTACCCATATACAGTACTTTGCATTTGTCAAGGTTAAACTTCAGTTGCCACTTCTCAGCCCATCTGCCCAAATTATCTAGATCCTGTTGCAGTAGCACACTGCCATTACTGTAATTAACAACCCTGCCAACCTTTGTATCATCTGCAAACTTCAACATTAAGCCTGATATACCTTCATCAATATCATTGTTAAATATACAAAACAACAGTGGACCCAACACCGAACCCTGTGGGACTCCACTAATAACATTAGTCCACGAAGAGCAGCCCATTGATTACCGCTCTCTGTCTTCTCCCACTTAACCATCCTTTTATGCATTGTAGCAACTTACCCTTAATACCATTCTGCTCCAATTTGTACAATAGTCTTTCATGCGCAACAGTGTCAAAAGCTTTGCTGAAATCCAAATATATGATATCAAAATTATTTTTTGCATCCAGTTCCTTTGTAACCACATCATAATATCCTATCAAATTTGTCAGACAAGACTTTCCCTTAACAAACCCATGCTGTGTCTGAATTATTGCTGCGGTCTTGTCTAGATGATACTGCAATGCATCTTTAACCAGTGACTCCATTATTTTACCCGGAACAGAAGTTAAACTAACTGGTCTGTAATTACTCGTGTCACCCTTCGATCCCGCTTTGTGAATTGGGAACACATTTGCACATCTCCTCCAGTCTGTGGGAACCTCTCCTGAGTCCAAGGATGCTCTCATAATTATGGCTAAGGGTTTGCTTAGTTGCTTTTGCCGCCTGCTTTAATAAGCCTAAACCTTGAACAATATTTCTTAATCGGTATGAAACTTTTAGTGGCATCCACGATTAATTCCTTCAATGCTTCCCACTGGATAGATCCCATCCACCCCAGGTGCTTTTCTTATGTTTAACTTCAACAATTTCTCCTCCACTTTGCTCTCAGTTATTACAAAATCATTAAGAATCCTGCTACAATTTGATAACCTTCTGCCATTTTCAAACCTTAATAATTCCTCATGTGTGAATGTAGATGCAAAATACTCATTCAGTTTGTTTGCTATCTGAGCAGGATCATCAACAGTCAAACCATCGACGTCAAGTGGACCAATCAGATTCATCCCCTTCCTTTTAGAGTTTATATAAGTAAACTCTTATATAAACTCTAAAAGGAAGTTGCTGTTTTTCTTAGCATCTTTTGCCAAGGATTTCTCGTAATATGCCTTCGTCTGCCTAACCTCCTTTGTGACCTGATTACAGACTAGCTTATATCTGCCATAGGCTTCTGAGTCGCTTGATAATTTATATGCATCCCATGCATTTTTCTTCCCTGTTACGAGTCTCATTAGTTCATTAGATATCCATTTAGGCCTAAACCTTGAACAATATTTCTTAATAGGTATGAAACTTTTAGTAGCATCCACGATTAATTCCTTGAATGCTTCCCACTTAGAATTTGCTGTTGGTAACATCGTCAGTTGATCCCACTGTACAGAATTTAAAAACTCTCTGAGACCACTGTACTCACCTTTACGAAAGCAAAAACCCTTTCCTTTACCTTTGATGGTAATAATATCTTTAAGTAAATCCCACATCAGTACACTGTGATCACTACCACCTAGTGGTTCCTTTATCTGCAAATTCTTAATACACGAATGATCACTGCTGATAACCGGATCAAGAGTATTACTCCCTCTGGTTGCCTCTCGAACATGCTGCTGCAGAACACAATCATCTAATAAATCCCCAAAAGTCTGACTAGTGTGTGAGTGACCAACCCACAAGTTCCAGTCAATATCTGGGAAGTTAAAATCCCCCATTCTAAGACATTCTGATTTACTGGCCCACTGTATTTCTCTGTACAATTGTTCATTGTACTCATTCTAGTCATTAGGCCTGTAACACACTCCTACTCTTATTTTTGCTTTTGGAGTGCTTATGTCACACCAAACTGACTCAACAGTGCACTGTTCATCTATATCAACTGGGTGCACTTCTTTTGATTTTATGTTTTTCTTAATTAACAGCATAACACATCTTCCCTTTCTATCCTGTCTATCATTTCTGTACATATTGCACTCCCCAAATTCCAGTTCTGCATTCCTTATATCTGTGTGACACCACGTCTCTGCTGTCCCAACAATATCCGCCTTTGATGTCTTGACCAACACTTCAAATTCATCAAATTTATTTACTATACTTCTAGCATTGGTATACATGCAAGCATACATGCTCCTATTCCTATTTAGGCCTAAATTTATGGTGTTACGCTCATCAACGACTTAGATCATATCGAGCTATACAGGGTGTTTCAGTTAAACGTTTCAGAACTTCTAAGAGGGGTAGGGTACATCCTGACAACTCGAAATCATATAGCAATGTGGGGTCGGAAATGCTTTCCTGAAGCGGTGTTGTACACAGAAGCACCATAAAGAAAAAAGACCGTAAGTGAGAAATCGTTTTAATAATACATGAAAAGAAGCAAAAGGTACATGGATTAAAGTAAGTGTTCGAAGTTTCTTCCACGGGCTACAATGCACGCCTCACATCTCCGACGCATGGACATCCGAACATTCTGGAATACTCCAGGCGAATTTCGAATTTCTTCGGCAGCTACTGCGATTCTTGCAACCAGCTCCTCAGCATTGTCAACAGGGGTGTCATAAACTAGCGATTTCATATGACCCCAGAAATAAAAATCAAGACATGATAGGTCGGGTGACCGAGCAGGCCAACGCACGGGACCACCACGTCCGATCCACTGTTGACCAAATGTGGCATCCAGGTAGTTACGAACATCTCCGCTATAATGGGCAGGGGCTCCATCGTGTTGGAACCACATTGTCTGTTGCGTCGATGCAGAAATCTGTTCATCTCTCAAAAGTTGTGGCAATACTTGCTGCAGAAAGATCAAGTGGATAGGTCCGGTTAGACGACACGGTAACAGGTAAGGTCCGATGAGGTGATCTCCCATAATACCGGCCCATACATTGACCGAAAATCGAATCTGTGCTGCACGACGTCGTATTGCATGCGGGTTCTCGACCGCCCAGATATGGTCGTTATGCGTGTTGAAAATTCCTTCCCTTGTGAAGGATGCCTCATCGGAAAACAACACTTCAGCAGGAAAAAGGGGATTTGCAGCACATTTTCCAAGGTATCACTGTGCGAAAGCAAAACGAGGTGCATAATCCTCCGGTTGCTGTGTCTGGACACGTTGCCTGGAGTATTCCAGAATGTTCGGATGTCCATGCGTCGGAGATGTGAGGCGTGCATTGTAGCCTGTGGAAGAAACTTCGAACACTTACTTTAACCCATGTACGTTTTGCTTCTTTTCATGTATTATTAAAACGATTTCTCACTTACGGTCTCTTTTCTTTATGGTGCTTCTGTGTACAACACCGCTTCAGGAAAGCATTTCCGACCCCACATTGCTATATGATTTCGAGTTGTCAGGATGTACCCTACCCCTCTTAGAAGTTCTGAAACGTTTAACTGAAACACCCTGTATATGAAAAGTCTGAAAATTGTGTGTTCAGTTATCAATTTGCTGTTTTGCTGGACGAAAAGCCAGAGTTTTCAGGAATAAAAACCATGCTTCCCTCGCCTGAGACCGACTAATTAACTCAGCTACATCGGGAAAAAAGGCTGTACAAAATTCCTCTCGTCATCGACTGGATTCGAGCCCAGGTCTTACCCAGCTAGTTTGGGAAAATGGTGATTATACCAACTGTGTTTCTCACGAGGGCTACGGAGTTCGTGAGCCTTTGCTTCCTATGGTTGTTTACTCGAAGATGCTACACCCAACGAACTGCATTCTAGCTGCTTTAACAGAATTATGGAATTTGTATGCTTCCAAAATCAGACTCTCGTTGGGAAATCGTGTTTGTAATACTCTTCAGAATGCAATGCATTATCCCTAGTTATTTCTAGATCCTCTTTTGGACTTAGTAAGGAGTACACAGCATCAATATTACTGTATTTTGTTTCAGAATATTCTCTTTACAATTTCTCTTATCTATTCTTAATTTCTCAATTATATCTGTTTACAATAGCAATATTGTGAAGTTTCAATGTTCTATTCTTCTCAATCACACTGTCCATAAGTCGAGCTGTGCCCACAGTGTTAGGTCGTCACAGAAAGATCTACAGTATAAGGTTTTTCTACCAGGAACTCCATAGACTGGAATTTCTGGTAGAAAAGTGATAGGAAGGTAGGTTTACTTCTACCTAGCAGATCGTCCTAAAATACTCGCAGTGATTAATAAGCAAGATGTATTGGCGGCTTATGACCTAGCACATTTTCTGACCGTACTACTGCTACTAATGGCAACCAACTTTTAGCGTTGTTGTTGTAAGGTTTTTAGGTACATCAAGAACTTAGGCCATATTGCACTGTATATATGTCTATAAACTGCCTATGTTCTGTGATTGATTTTCTGTTTGCTGGACGAAAATCTTGACTTTCCCGGAGAAAAACCATATTACCCTTTGCCTGAGCCCGATAACTCAGCCACGTTGTGAAAAAGACCCAACCTACGAAATTATGATATTAGGATCACCCGTAAATGATTACGGGTGCCCATATATTTATTTTGTCTGTAAATTGCATGTGTTCCCAGGTCGATTTGCATGTTTTGCTGTTCGAAAAAACCCCAGTTTCTGTGGGTAAAAACCTTGCTGTCTACGTCTGAGACCGACTAACTCAGCCACGGAGTGAAAAAAAGCCCATTAAAGTTCCTCGCGTCATCGACGGGACTCGAACTCGGGCCTTTTCCACTCGGTATGGGGAAGATAGTGACGATACCACTGTGCTGCACGCGTAGTGTGAAAAAGACCCATAAAATTCATCGGTTATTAACGGGTTTCAACCTCAGGCCTTTTCCAGCCGGCGTACGGAGGTGATTATGCGAACTGTGTAACCCGCGAGGGTCTGTTTTCATCGAAATTAATGAAATGAATTTTTCATTTCATTAATTTCGATGAAAGTTTTAAGGAGTGAAATGAATGAAATGAATTTCATTCATTTCACTCCTTAAAACTGATTATCAATTGACTTCTTAAAACTGGTTATCAGATTTGCATGTAACAAGATGCAAATCTGGTAACCAGCGAACACAGCCTATTTTTGAAACAATGTTATTTCGTATCTATTCACACTATCGATTTCAAAATGTTCAGTGTTATGAAAATTTCGAGTTTTGATGATTCGTTCAGGTGGAAAGCTGTAGGGAGCATGGAGGACAGACGAGGGTAATTTCTTATATCATTGTAAGCAGACTGTGGATCCCTTTCCAAATATGCACAATGTCTCCATAACGATCGTTATCTAGCCCTAACTGAGAGGCCCTACAGACACTTCGATGCTCAGCAACTCGTTTCAGAGATTGCCGAATGTGGTGGGTTACTTGTATCCAGGAATTCTGTCCATAGAAAGCAGTCTTTTTATATTTTAATCAGCTTTTTATGTTTGCCTTACCTCTTTACACAAATGATCTCTTGATTAGTGGCGACAGCATGTGAGCTGAACCCAACAGCAGTTGACCATGATGCTGTACACTGAAGAGTCGAGATAGTCTTCAATCGAATTCTTGGCGTACTTTCAACTGAAGAGAACGGAGAACTTGATTTCAACCTGCTAACATCGCAGAAAAAGACATTTTCTGTGAAAAGACAAAAGACATTCAATGATTAAAACTGGATTGTCTGTCAGTGCCATACACACCTCTATGTGTTTCCCGAGGAAATTCTCACGGCTATGAAGTATCACGATAAAATCCGTGATCCCTATGTTTGCCTTTTGTTAGAGCAGTCGGTATAGATTTTCCTTTCACTGGATGAAAAAGTCGTGCCTTCATAGTGCTTTCCTTGAGAAACAGTAGCTTCAGAGAGATTATAGCACTTCTAAAATAACAAGACCAATAGATTGACAGTAGCCACTGGCAGAGGTGAAAGAGATTCTTGCACTGCTTCTATTAGAATGAGCAGAAGCCTGAAAAACAAGATGCATGGTATTTCAGAGACTGCTGGGAGCCATTGTGGTACAAGTAAACACATGGGTTGTGTTAGGGTAGCTAAGAATAGAAACAGGTGCAGGTATACTTGCGTGTACACCAATGCTAGGAGTTTAGTAAATAAATTTGATGAATTTGAGGTATTGCTCAAAACATCGAAGGCAGATATTGTTGGGATATCAGAGACGTGGTGTCACACAGATATAAGGGATGCGGAACTGCAATTTGGGGAGTACAACGTCTACAGAAAGGATAGACAGGATAGGAAGGGGGGAGGTGTTATGCTATTAGTTAAGAAACACATAAAAACCAAGGAAGTGAAGCCAGTCGACATCGCTGGACAGTGCAGTGTGGAGTCAGTTTGGTGTGACATAAGCATTGGGAGATCAAAATTGAGAGTAGGAGTGTGCTACAGGCCTAATGACTCTGATGAGTATAATAAGGAACTGTACAGGGAAATAGAGTGGGCCAGTAAATCAGAGTGTCTTATAATGGGAGATTTTAATTTCCCAGATATTGACTGGAATTTGGGGGCTGGATACTCACACACTAGCAGGGCTTTTGTGGATTTATTGGATGATTGTTTTCTACATCAGCATGTTCGGGAGGCAACTAGAGGGAGTAATACTCTTGATTTGATTATTAGCAGTGATTCTTCATGCATTAAGAATCTGCAGATAAATGAACCACTAGGTGGCAGTGATCACAGTGTGCTGAAGTGGGATTTACTCAAAGAGGTAACTACCATTAGGGGTAAAGGGAAGGGTTATTGCTTCCGTAAAGGCGACTACGATGGACTGAGACAGTATTTAAATTCTATACAGTGGGACCAACTGATGATGTTACCAACAGCAAATTCAAAATGGGAAGCATTCAAAGAACTTATCTTGGAAGCTACTAGGCTTTACATACCAACTAAGAAATATTGTTCAAGGTTTAGGCCAAAATGGATGTCAGATGAACTAATGAGGCATATGGCAGAGAAGAAAAATGCATGGGATACTTACAAATTAACACATGACACAGAAGCCTATGATAGATACAAGTTGATGTGCAACCAAGTTACAAAGGAGGTTAGGCAGGCGAAGGCAGATTACGAGAAATCCTTGGCAAGGGATGCAAAGAAAAACAGCAAAGAGTTCTTTACTTATGTAAACTCTAGAAGGAAAGGGATGAATCAGATTGGTCCACTTGATATTGATGGGTCAAGTGTTGATGATCCTGCTCAGGTGGCTAACAAACTAAATGAATATTTTGCATCGACATTCACACATGAGGAGTTATTCAGCGAGGGGAATGCCAGAGGTGTATTCAACTCTAGCAGTAAGTTACAGAATCTTGAAATAACTGGGAGTAAAGTGGAGGAGAAACTGTTGAAGATAAACAGAAGAAAGGCACCCGGGGTGGATGGGATCTATCCAGTTATATTAAAGGAGGCAGCAAAGGAAGTAAGCAAACCCTTAGCCATAATTATGAGAGCTTCCTTGGACTCAGGGGAGGTACCCATAGACTGGAAATGTGCAAATGTGACCCCAATTCACAAAGGAGGATCAAAGGTTGACACAAGTAATTATAGACCTGTGAGCTTGACTTCTGTTCCAGGAAAATTAATGGAGGCACTGGTTAAAGACGCACTGCAGGATCATTTAGACAAGACTTCAGTTATAGCTCAGACACAGCATGGTTTTGTTAAGGGGATGTCTTGCCTGACCAACTTGATTGGATATTATGATGCAGTCACAAAAGAACTGGATGCAGGGAATAACTTTGATATTATATACTTGGATCTTAGAAAGGCTTTTGATACTGTTGCACATGGAAGACTGCTACACAAATTGGAGCAGTGTGACATTGGAGGCAAATTGCTGCTATGGATAAAGGGGTGGTTGAGGGGGAGAAGACAGAGAGTGGTAATCAATGGACACTGCTCATCGTGGACTGATGTTATTAGTGGAGTCCCTCAGGGCTCAGTGTTGGGTCCATTATTGTTTTCTGTATTTATAAATGATATTGATGATGGTATATCGGGATTAATGTCCAAGTTTGCAGACGATACAAAGGTTGGCAGGGTTGTCAAGGACACTACTGACACTATGCTTCTGCAACAGGATCTGGAAAGGTTGAGCAGATGGGCTGAGAGGTGGCAAATGAAGTTTAACATTGACAAATGTAAAGTACTACACATGGGAAACAGCAACCCCAGAGCAACGTATCAACTCTATGGTACAACACTGACAGTGGTAGAGAATGAAAGGGACTTGGGGGTGGTTGTGCAGGCAGATATGAAGTTCTCTGAGCAGTGCAGACGGGCTGCAAGAGTAGCTCATGGAGTATTGTCAATGATATACAGGAATTTTTCCAGCAGGGATAAGGAGGTGATTATTCCATTGTATAAGGTGATGGTCAGGCCACACCTAGAGTACTGTATACAGGTCTGGAGGCCTCATTTCAAGAAGGATGTAGAGCTGCTGGAACGAGTACAGAGAAGGGCAACAAGATTAGTGAATGGAACAAAGGGGTGCTCTTACGAAGAAAGGCTTAAGTTTTGCAAATTTCAGTGTCTGGAGACTATGCACCAGCGAGGTGATCTGATAGAGGTGTATAAAGCCTTGAATGGTTTAAGCATGCTCAATGCTGATGGGATTCTTCCTCTAGCTCAGAATAATCACCTGAGAGGGCATAAATTCAAATTGAGGAAAGACAGATGTAGGATAGACGTGCGGAAATTTGCCTTTAGCCAGCGGGTGGTTGGTTGGTGGAACAGACTTCCATCCCTTGTGGTGGAGGTTGATAGCCTAAATAAGTTTAAGGCTCAGCTGGACAGGTATTTTGAACGAACAGAGGGGTGAAGTGGAAGTGGTTTTTTTTTTTTTTTTTTTGGCTGATGCTGCATAAGCTTGCTTTCTTGCATCAAATGCCTCTACTAATGCTAATGCTAATGCTAATGCTAAGTCATGTTCAATATAATAGGTATGCTGGGACCACGATTGTCAAACTCAGAAATGCTCAAAGACGCTCAACTGCACTAGTGTGCACACAGCACATTGCTATAGCATTACTAAAAGAAATATATTAAATGTTTTCAAGTATCCCCATCCCTTCCTTTTCGAAATTTTAAACATAATGGTTTTACCCAACAGTTTTAATTATTTCTGTTGCATTTTCCATCTCAAACTAAATTTACCAAATAGTTCTTTATAAAAGGCATTCATGTTTTTAGTGCATGAGCCGATTCTGAGAAAATAAGGGTGACAGTTGGGCATATACACTAAGTGATCACTGAATTATGACCACCCCTATGAAAACTGAATACGACCTATTGACCACGTGAGGTACGAGAGTGCTCAATTAGTCGACCTACGTAGCATAGATAAGGTGTCAGTGGTTCAGTAGGTAGTAATATTCCGAGCGTGATGGGTAAAAGGAAGAATTTATCGGACTTTGATAAAGGACAGATTGTGGGTGCTCGAAGAGCTAGTGCCTCGATTTCCAAACGGCTGAACTCCTGTGTTCGAGAACCGCCGTTGTTAAAGTGTACTAGAACTGGCGTCAAAATGGTCAAACACCGACCCGACGGTAAAACTGCAAAGGTCAGCGAAAGGTTGATGTTAGAGGTAAGCGACTCGTACAGGCGCAGCACTGTTGAAGAGTTAACTACCCAATACAACATGGGCCAACCTGGAACAATATCTGGCATGACCATGCATCGCACTCTCGCACGTATGGGTTATACCAGCAGACGACCCCTACGGCATCCTCTCCTAACCAAGGTTAGGAGAAGATGCCGTCAGGGGTCGTCTCAGCATCAGTTTTTTTTTTTATACCGTGTTCTGACCAGCACACGCACCGTAGTTCTCCTACAGTTGCTTCGATTTGAACATTATGACTTGCTGGTCATAATGTTTTGGCTCATCTGTGTATATCATTTACAAGCACAATTTCAACACCAAATTTTTATCTGGTAAAGTTTCGGGATTCTTTCACAGTCCTATTTTCAGACCTGAGTGAATCTGTAAATTATGAAAGGGAAACAGATTTTACTGAAGGATAAATTACGATTACAATAAAATATGTGATCAAGCGTCGAGGAAAATTATGGGAGCTTGATTGAGTTTTTTTTTTTTTTCCCAGTCCACGTGGTGTAAAAGTATCTTAATGTACACTGGTGTGCAAAACTTAAGGACCAACACTATTTCTAAAGGTTACAACCACAAAATCTTTACTTAAGATACTCTTTATTGATGAGAGTAGATTCAGTCACAGCAGCGATTCTGGACGTCAAACATCACTGGAAGGGATCGATATAGCGGTCAAGGTGTTCTCGTCGGCGAAGGCGTTATCTTCGATGGACGTTCTCTCTTCCGCGGTGCCATTGGACCTGAGTTCTTGTTTATGGATGATAACGCCACACCCCACCGCACTGCAGCTGTTGATATGCTTTTGGAAAGTGTGGACATTGTTCGTGTGGATTGGCCTGCCCATTCCATCGATCTAAATCCCATCGAACACATAT
This sequence comes from Mastigoproctus giganteus, assembly GCF_048544385.1. Classification (NCBI taxonomy): domain Eukaryota; kingdom Metazoa; phylum Arthropoda; class Arachnida; order Uropygi; family Thelyphonidae; genus Mastigoproctus; species Mastigoproctus giganteus. The sequence continues at coordinate 54,893,173 of NC_143581.1, read as the reverse complement.
GGGACCCTCTGGGGAGACGCCTAGCGGCACGTCCACACCCGCCAGAAAATGTTCACCAGCTGAAGATGGCACTGACAGATGAATGGACGATGTTACCGCAAGAACTCATCAACAACAATGTTCTAAGTATGGGTAGGCGGTGCAAAGCCTGCATGGACATTAGGGGTGATCATATCTCCTACTGAGGACCACCTCTCACCTTTATTCCATCTTTGGCACTGATGCATCTGTATCATGGCAGCCATGCTATGTTGCCATATTAATAAAATCCTTCTGTACCTTTTTGTTTCGGTTGTTGTGTCAGTGTTATTTCCTTCATTTCTGTACCTCACGAGGTTCCTTTGGTATGCTTTTCCCATATCCCAGCCACTTCTATGAGAAGCTACAGGTGAAAACCTGACTGGTCCTTAAATTTTGCACACCAGTGTACGTATATACAGCGCTGACAATTAGACTGTCTTAGTTAAACACAGTACCATACAGTATGTACTGTAAATTTGTTTTATAAAGTCGTAAAGTTATACTGTATTAGAATTATTTTGCTGACTCAAGAGGGCGTCGTAATTTGTAGATGAATTTTTGATTATCCTCACCAGGTGGAGTTTTTATAAGCACTTGAGTTTCCGTGTGAGCTTTACGAATGCTGTGTAATTAAGATTTCCACTTTTGATGTTTATGTGTTGTAATTTATAAAGAACATTTATATAATGAGCCAAAAGAAGAAAAATGTTGATAAAAATGGATTAACGAAAACTGTGTTGCCATCAGTGTGGTCTAGAGCAATTACACCTTGTTCAAAATGGCCAGATAAGGTATGTTATTTTACTAAATAGGCCAGCAAATGCAAAATGATGGTCGAGGTTATTAGCCAGATTGAGGTCGATGAACTGGATATGTGAATTATTGTAGCAATTTCACATTTAATGGTTCAGAGTAGTAAAATATAATCTCTAGTTTTGTGAAATTCATTATTAAAGTACTGGGTACTACTGCTAATATGACTGTATGCATACTGTTCGATTTTAGTTCATCATTTTAGCAGGATGCTACGAATAGGACCGGAAGGCGGTATTTATTCACCCGAAAGAGTTACTCGAAGTTCGTTCTCTTCCTCTCAAACTAACTATCCCCTTAATTTTTACCATTAATTAATTCCGGGATATATGCACTCCGGTAAAATTGTCCTGTGAGTCTTGAAAACAGTGCAACTTGAAATACTCGCACAGCCTTCCCCACTCTTTAGTACCCTTCCATGTGTGACATGCTGAGGGGTTTCTTTAGTTTCCCCGAGAACTTCTGTGTAAACACTGTTTACCTGCACTAAATTAAAGCTAATTAAGGCAGTAAATATGAGCCAGTAAATAATTCCTGTCACAGTGAAATCTGGGTCATAACTTTTGAAAATAAAAGTGAAATTTAAACTGTGCCAATGCTTTCCAAACTTTTTTTGATGCCAACACAGTCTGCACATGCAAAAAATAATTACAATTCCTTATCACATTGCTTACCAAACTACAAAGCAGAAGAAGCTATACATTGGCAAGGAAGTGGTGAAAAATTAGCAGGAAATTTATTCTTCAGCAGGATAGAAAAAATTGATGTGACTGTGCACCTCTTTCAGGTCTAAGAAATATTGAATTATTTCTGTTTTGTCAGCCACTGACTACCATCACAACTGAAGAAAATATTTTTAAAAACATAGATTCATTTTTTAATGAAGGTTTTAACTGGAATTGGTGTTTAGTGTTCACTGATGGTGCACCTGCAACATTTGGAGTACAAGGTTTTTATGCCAGAGTGAAGGATGTCAACCAGCAGGTGAACAATTCTTATCGATATTGTGATATCAAGCTGTGAATTTTAAAAGCAGGGTCATTCAAGAATAGGATTTTGAGCCAGTATGCTCCGATTACATGTATATATTCTGCCATTCCGAGTTCAGTTGGTTGTCATGAGGCAAAGTCCTTCGAGTTGTGGCATTATGCAATGAGATTGGAACCATTTTTGTATGAAAAAAGAGTGTCCCTTATTTTCAATGGATGGTCTTTTTTTGTCTTTCAGGTATATTTGCCAAAATCAGTAACCTGAATATTTGAATGCAAGCCCACAATCACAGAACTTGTTGGTCTAAAAGAGAAACAGTGGCTTTCAAAGGAAAGCTGCAGTTGTTGGTAGAGAAAAAGAAAAGAAAACTAGTTTATTCCTGACATTAAATTTGCTTTTAGAAGATGAAAATGGTAAGCTTTATGATGTATATAATGTTACTGTGGAACATTTGACAAAACAACCCTTGATTTGAACTTTTGATTTGCAGCTCAGAAGATATGGTTAAGTAAAGCTCAGAGTGAATCATGACATCATCCAAAATCACTCAAATGACATCATCCAAACTGAATTTGGTTGATGTCATTTGAGTCACTGCTTAGCTTCAAGTGAAACTTCGAGATCCAAAACAATAAGGCAGCAGTGCATTAAAAAACACATGCAATTGCTGAGCACATTCTAGATCAAAACAGACTTTGGGTTTCCACAGGAAAAGGTTAGGAAGCACTGTTTTAACTACCATGACTGCTGTCAGCCATTTATTTTGTTAGCTTAATACTTGTTTAATTATCAAATTAATGTAACCTTTAAATAGTAGATTTTTACTTTGGTAGCCAGTTGATGAATTGTTCCTAGTAAGATTATTATGTAACAATGTAAAGAAACAAAGCTATTAACTACATACCAGTTCCTAATGTGTGGCACTGTAATGTACTTCTCTCAGAATGTAAACAGAACTGGGTAAAAATTTAGTACCCGGTACCCCTGGGCATGGCCAACGAATGGTTGAAATGAATGATGTGCTGCTTCTTTTGCTTGAATCCGTCCCCTTTTTTACTAAACAAAAATGAAAGTCGATTAAAAACATGACCCTTCCTATAATTCTGCAATCACATCCTTCACCTTGACAGAACCAATCATCCTCCCCTTTGATTGTTTGTCTGCCATGCCCAGGGGTACTGGATACTAAATTTCAGCCCAGAACTGTAGTTCTGAAAGCTAATTTGCTTTTTTTTTATATATATATATATCTGTTGAGTGAGTTTAATGAAAATCTAGTCATTTGTGTTGCAGAAAAATTTTAATAACTAAAATAACAAATCTTGAGGAATATAATTTTATAAATGCATGGTTCATAGTTATAAATTTGTATTAACAAGAAGAAACCTTGTCCTATGGCATTGTTTCCCAATTTTTTGTGTTGAAAAATAACCATGGATCTTCATACCCTAACTCACTTATATATGTGTGTCTGGATGATAGGTATCCAAAATTAAAAATTCATATCTCAGAATTGATTTATTATATGTTTACAATCTACCTTTATCAGATTGACACAAAAAAAAAATAAATAATAAACTGTCATTATTTGAGTATACAGTCAATCGTACCTCATCGCTACTAATGCGAAAAATGTTGGTGTTTTTTGGTCTCAAATTCCTTTAAAGTTGGGAGTGATTGTAGTCTGTAACGATATTTTGTTTTTAAAAAATAATAAAATTCAAAGTACCCATTACAGAAATTATCCATGGATCCTCTGGGAACTGTTTGTAGATCCCTTGGGATCTGCTGAGCAGTTTGAGAACCACTGTCCTAAAGGGATTACAAAGAATATTATCAAATGAGAATTGCTACATAAATTCACTATATCACTTAGCTGCTTTTCTTTATTTGATTATTTATTTGTTTTCTCATATTAAACTCCTGTTACAACCCTTCTGCTTATAACACTCCCAATTTTAGCACTTTTATCTTCTAGTCCAATGATCAATCTTGTGGAATGGTGGTGGGGGGATCCTACATATAACACTTCCCCTTATAGTGCTCTTTGAGGCCAGTTCCTTTGAAAGTGTTATAGTGGGAGTTTACTGTATATCCTAAACAGTTAGGATTTAAAAGTTTATGTATTTTTAGAAAACAGTAAATTGGCTGGTGATAACCTAATGTGATATACTTTGAGCATCGTTAAAATTGGGTGTTTTTAAAAACTGAAATTCCTTACTGCAAATGAGTAAACATTTCACTGAGAAGCCATTAAGGAAATGAATTTTTGTCAATTCCATTTACTTTCCTGCAATGATATTGTAATAAGATGGGTTATTTTGGATGAATTTTCTGATGTATGGGCCCCACCTTTGGTCATAGCAACTAATTCATCAGGTGGAACTCAAAAAACCTATCCATATAAGATCATTATTTTCTATTCTCCTAAGTTTTAAAAATATTTTCTTAACAAAATTGAAATAGAATTGTGAAAAATGTTAACATTTTCAGGTTATACCTTCTTAATTGCTAATTGATATGTGTTTTGTGTTACATTTGTGTTAGACGTACTTCTTCAAGTATCTTTGTATAAAGTCCTGTTACTTTAATTCATAAGGATAAATTTCATTTCTTGGTAGGCGTAAGTTAAATGTTCTTGTGAGTTTTATTCACAACAAAACTTAACTTTCACCTATAATTTTGAGTTTTATAGGCAATTTTTTGTATGTTAGAATTTGCTTTTTCTAAATAAGTTTTTACAGTGCCCTTAAAAAAGTATCATGAAATTTCTTGGCATGATAAACATTGTTGTTGTTGATTGTGTAGTGAAAGAAAAACGTAATGTACTTTTGGAGAGTGGAGGTCACATCACATGCTTCGTCCAAAAATAAATCACTGAGTAATTTGGGGCACACAGTAGTACAGAGATTTACTCCTTTGTCAGTACTTTAAACTTGACTAGTAGCACCATTAATTTTTGACTTAGTTTATTTATTACTGGTAAGTAACAATGAAATTAATATTTCTAAATTTTGTAAAAGTTCATGCATATTGAATTACTTTGATATGTGAATGTTTGTTTATCACCTGCCTATACACAGCTATCATTGATATGCAGTAAAATATTTAATTTATCAACTTATGACTTTTTTTTAAACTTTCTAATGGATTATTTAATTTTATGTAATATAAAGTAATTTCCACATGTAAATTTCTTCATAAATCATCACAACTGTTGGAATTGAGTGTGTCGGTTATAAAAGTTGAGATTTCAGCAGCATGAGCAGATTCTTATTCTTAAAATCTTAAGGTACATCCAAATATTATATTTGTGAAAGGAGGATAGAAAACTGACATCATAGTTGAAATCAAAATAGAATTGCCTGCTGTTATTTTACAAAAATGAGTCGCACACAGTGAATGGAGGAGATCTGAAACGCATTTGGGGCTTCACTTTGAAATTTAAATTGGAAAACAGATATGCTTATCTTTTTGTGTTGAACTTGAATATCAGTTCTTTGTTGAGATGATGAAATGAAATAGCTTCATGAGCTGTCTTTTCTAGTATCTTACATGCTAAGATATACTGTGTAATTATGAAATATTAAAAAAATGGAGGTTTTCCTGAATTTGTCTTAAATATTTTTCTGAGAAAATGGTATATAGTGAAAGGGATAAAATATCTTGAAATGCAAGACAGTGGTAATTAATGTGTAATTTTGGCTTACAGGTAACAAACCTTGAATTACCTGGGAAGAAATTTGGAATGGATAACATTTAGACCAAGGCATGTAAACTGTGGTCCATAGATGTCTAGGAGGTCCACAGACAAGTCTGTGGGAGTTTGTAAGAAGGTGGACTCTCTTGATTATGCATCACAAATTAGTTTTATAGTTAAGACACAAGCATTCCCATCATACTAATTCTGAATGCTGTGTTGTTAGTTTTTTCTTTTAGCATTTCAGGAAGCTGAATTATAAACAACTGTGTATTGATTGGTCTGCATACAGACAGACAGTTCAATAGATTTTTAATTTTATTTTTTTAAATCTGCATATTTTGAAAGGTGGGAAGGCAAATTTTGAAGGTAGGTTAGAATTTTTTTGGTTGCCCATTACAATTTTTTCTTATTGCTAGTAAAGATAAGAACCAAATAGGTTCTTCAGTAAAGCTAGAAACCAAAAGAGGACTGGGACCAAAGAAGTTTGCACAACATTGGTCCAGACTATAATACAAAGGTGGGGAGTAAGTTCCAAAAACATTAGGGTGCCTTTGATGCTGCATGCAATTAGTGCCCAAAGTAAATCTCATCTAAGTAACTAATGACATATGGGTCTTAGATAAAATAAAAGCAGATGCAACCATAAGTGAAATTCTATATGATATTGCAAATAAAGTCCATACTTTGTAAGTAACACTTTTCAGAGTACTACCATTTAAAAAAAAATTAGGAAGAGGATCCCTTCCTCAACATGTTTTGTGAAAAAATTGAACCAATGAGTACTTTGTCTGTAGCTAATGGCAGAGGACACAACCAAGTTGCGATAGCTACTGTTGAAGAAATTGCTGTTGCTGTACCATACACAATTCACAGTCATCCACTAGGGCTTGGCATCATTGGGACAAGTAGATATTTCATGAGCATTAGTTCACAAAGCACTTTGATTCCTTGTTCAGTGGTTTCTTTATGAGATCCATTTGCTGTACCATTTAACTCCATGTGATCCATAAGAGTTATACTGATTTTATTGTATTGTTTCTGGCTTGGAAGGAAATAGAGTTGTCACCTCTCTTGATTGAATAATGCCATTTTGGGGTTCAAGGTTTTGTTGTAATTTTTCCAGGGCATAGAGTGATAGTGAAAAAAAAACAAGTTCCATTCCATTTTCAGGTATGATATTATTTTACATTTTTCTTAAATACTGGCAAAGGATGAAAGGAAGCGGGCTTATATAGTATCAGCTAAAAAATGCTACCTGCTTCCATATCACTAGACAGAAATTTATTTCAACAATCTTAGTTCAATCCAGTTACTCTCTGGCTAAAACCAAAATTTTGTATATCTGTCCTGCAACTATCTTTTTTCAATTTCAATTTTTGTCCCCTTATGCGTGTTTTCTAGAAAAGATGCCATCAGTGTTCAGTTTACTCAGTCCATTTAAAACTTTAAATACTTCAATCAGGTGCCAAATTCCATGCACTCCAATTTGCAGAAAACCCTTGGTAAGAGTACCATTTTGTGTCCCTGACTAAACTTGTTACTCTTCTTTGCACCTGTTCTTCCAGCATATCCACATCCTCCTGAAATGAGGCTTTCAGACCTGAATGCAGTACTCAAGATGCATCCTAGCCATTGCCTTATGCATGGGGATAACACCTCCTTGTACCTGCTTAGCAAAATTCCTGTATATCATTGACAGAACTGCATGAGCTGTTCTAGCAACCTGTCTACACTGTGCTCACAGAATATGTTGGGCTGTACAATTAAACTCCCTTCCCCACCCATTTTCTTTTTCATTTTCCACTATCTTCAGTGGTACCATCCAATTAGTGTTCTGATATTACTGCTACTACAGACAAAGTAACAATTTATTAGGAGCAATAAAAACATGGTTATATTGTTATTAAATTAAACTTAGGAAACACTTGAACCACAGACAAGAATAAATATAGCAAATTATTTCAATTTCATTTGGCAGAAAATGTGATGTATATGGACATTTGATTAACTTTTCATGATAATGATGATATTGTTATATGTGCCAAATCCTTATTTGCATCATTGAGTTGTGCTGATCATGTATATGTATTGTTCAGAAATGTCTCCTAATAGTGAAATAGCAAAAAAATATGATTCTGAAAGAACAAAATTAGCAGGTGCTGTTAGTGACAGATAGGAAAAAAGTAGTAGTAATGGCTCTGAAAAATGTGCCATTTTCAGTTGGAGCAGATGGAGCATTTAACTAAATGCTCAAGGAAAAATTTAAAATGTCGGCCTAATTTGCTGTTGCATTGATGTACAGTTTAAAGTAGATGTGTTTACCTTGGAAAACATTTTACATTCAGATTTCACTAGCAACTTTCTGTGTACTGTTGTTATTACTATGTGTACGAGAGTTTAACATCCTTATTTATATCTGCCATTCTCAGTCTAAGCAAATTTCAAATATCACATTTCTTACCTTCAGTTTCTTTGGTCGAAATTTGTGTGTTATCTTAACAGTATTTGAAATACCTCTGTACTGGAATGCTTTCGCACCTGCCATGACTTTATCTTCACTATGTATCGTTATGAGAGAGTTGATGTCTCTTATAAGGATGCACGTTGAGCATTCTTATAAGTGAGCTGCAGATGCAGATATACAATTTACACATTTAACATCAATATGAATATTTAAACATGCTTACAGTAGTTTTTAACTTAACATAGACATTAGAGAGATGAACTGCTTAATTCATGACTATTTAAGTGAGATTGGTTGGAGCTAAAAAAAAAAAAAAAAAAAAAAAGCAGTCCTTGAAATAGGTTATGACTCAGATTGAAATGTTATTGCAGTGATTTGACCTGGTGAATTAGAAATTAACCTGGATGATGGAACCTCATTACAGATAAATAGCAGTTTTTACAGTACTTTCTCATATGGGAATTGTTTATTTAAAGTCCAACATTAAGGCAAGACATTGCAACAAGAGAGATAAATATCTGCTTTATCTTTCAATTAAATTTAAAATGGGCTTAAGTCCCATATTCATATGATTTGTTCACCTTTGAACAATTTATATCAAAGTGGTGTTAATTTTATCCTTGAAATTTTAATGACTGTTCTTCTAGCATACTTAATGTAAATACAGCATTTCATATTTAATAAATGTAATTTTTTTAACCCTCAAATGTTAGTTTTCTGTGGTTATGCAGAAACTCTCTTAACTAAAGCAAATGCCATATATATGAGGTATGATCAGAGTTCAGGGTCCGGTTTTGAAATTGTGTTGCTGTTGCAACTTTTTACAGCCTGTTTGGTAACTCATATAGATATAGTAATACATATAGCACTTGTTTATCTTGGCATAACTGTCCATAAAGTTTCTAGTAAAATTATTTGTTATGGAACATGTCAATCAATTTTAATAAAAGATTTTGAATGCAATGCATTTCAGCTTAGTTTGTGCATTGCTGATGATCACACAGAATGGCAAAGTCTTTGCATGTCAGGATCTTCATCAACATGCTGCTCCTGACCCAAACTATTTTTTTCTTCCATCATCACTGCTGATGAATTGTGGGTGTATGGCTATGACCTGGAAACAAAGGCTGAGCTGTCTCATTGGAAGAATGCCTTCACCAAGGCTCATAAAAGCAAGTAAACTGTATCATGCTTATCATATTTTTGACTCGCAGGGCATATTGTTCACTGTGATGTAGCCATTCATGGTCAAACAGCGAACTGGGAATAAGACAAACAATTCTCTCGTGATTCTATTTGGAGAAAACAGCTGGAAAAGTAGGCTTCAGGAAATTGCCATTTGTATCATGATTAATTCCTTGCACACTTGGTGGTTTCCATCCAAAAATTTCTTGCAAAACATTCCATCTCTGTCATCAACTCCCCCTCCACCATATTCATTGGATTTAGTTCCCTGTGAGTTCCCCCCTCCTCACAAACTTAAAGCTCCTTTGAATGGCCACCAATTTGCAACAACTGAAGAAATTATTTAGAATGTGACATGGGAACTATTAGGAGTTCCAAGAGGAGTCTATGAGGAACACTTACTAAAGTGTTGGAATCAGTTTATACAGTGTCAAGTCAAGGAAACTACTTCGAAGCTTAACCCAACCCAATAGAATGGATGGGTGAAATGAGGGGTTTTTTTTTTTTTTTTTTGGCTGATGCTGTATAAGCTTGCTTTCTTGCATCATATGCCTCTGCTAATGCCAAATAGCCAGTAAGTCTCATCATATCCCTAAATATTAGTTCCTAAACATTTTGATTACACATCACACACCTACTTTACACAACTGAATTTCCACCTCATTAGTAAGAATGCACATCATGCCTGTTATTCAACAGTCATGTTTTTGGCATTATGAAATTTACTCTGAGGTTTGAATAGCATTTTTCAAAAAAATTTTTTTTTAATTGCACATATTTATTGAAATACATAACACACTACTATGTTTGGTGTCTCTGAAGTCAGCAGCATTAAGGGAATGTGTTGCTCTTGGCAGTAATTTCACAAAAGCAATACTGAGCAAGGTGATATGAGCAACATAGTACACACACATTCTTAGTTCTGTTCATAATTAAGTGTTCTCCCCAGAAATTTTGCCAGCCGGGTGGCATTACGAAGTAGCCAGGTGGGAAAGTATAATTCTTTGCAATATTATAAAATTTTCTATTTATAAATGTGACTTAAGTAATCCAGAGCAAAAATTAACATTATATGCTCCTGTTGCATTGATCTCAATCACATAGTATGTTTGAATTAATATCGATCAAGATCAGTGAGCAGTACCATACAGTACCGCTAGAATCACTTAAATTTTAGCCGGGTGGTCAGTTAAAGTCACCGGGTGGTGCACCCATTCCATAGGTCCTGGGGAGAACACTGATTAAAATTTCCATGTGTGTGGGGTCCACTTTTTTTAAGAGTCAATTCTCTTCACGTAGCACATGCATGAAGGGGTAATCAATTCAGAGAGAGTGGATTTGTTTATGCTCTACCCCAGTGATTCCCAAACTTTTGTCACTCAGCTGACGCTTGAAATTAAATATGCTGTATTCACAATACCTGAACAGTAACTGCCTTGAACACCCCAGCACCTAATAGCAAGATGCTGGGGTGCACAATTCAAGAACCACTGCAGTCAGTCCTCTCATTATGCACCAGTCATCATATATATAGCCTTGCATGTGGTCATCTTTCTGCCTCTTTGTGTGTTTTCATGTTTTTGACTAACGTTTATATTTTAACCAAACATATTTTGGACTTTTTTGTAACGCTTTACCTATTGTGCAGTATCAAATGAATATGCAGCCTAGGATAGTCTACATTTTGTTTGCATGTATATCTTTTTCCATAACCTTGTTCTTATCTTTTTATTGTATTGTCAGCCTTATCATTGCTTTTGTGAAGTTTACTGTGATGTGTTTATATTTTTTATTGTGGCCCTTAGTCTTGTCAAACTGCAGTTTTCCAAACATGATACTTTTCAGGAATGTATCCCTCGTGGTTACTGAGGAATTACTCTATAGCAAAATTGATTGGCAGAGATGTTGGTGTTTGAATGCTTTAGATATAGAAAATACCATTGCGCTTTTTTTGTCTTGAATCCACTTTTGCTTAATCTGTGATAGAGCACATTATTCAACCATAAAGAGTTATTGTAGGTTTTACCACATTTATTCTTTAGAGGTTTTTTTTTTTTTTTTATTAAAAACAATCAGGTTTAGTTATTATACAATTGCATTTTTAAATTAAAGATTATTTTATTATACTCCAATTTTATAACTCTACACCTATTAGATATTTGTGCTACAGAAAAAATATATAATTTTAATCAAAATATCAATATATCATAATTTTACATTCATGAAATTATGTTGCATTTTAGATTGTTTATAGTTTCTTGATTACTTTAAAATTTTGTTTCTTTTAGGATGAATTCCTTGATGTTATTTACTGGGCTCGTCAAATCATGGGAATTATTTTAGGAGTAGCATGGGGACTTGTACCTTTAAAAGGATTTTTTGGAATAGCACTGTAAGTAAAATGAGGTTGTTATGAACAGTCCATAAAAATTTGTGCATAGCGTGACCACAATGTTTTGTTACCCCTAGTTGTATAAATGGTTACCACAGAATTGCAGGCTTTTTACACACATTACAGCATGACACATGACAACATATGACACAAGCCTTAATTATCCAGTGGATTCATTTTTTATCTATTATTCTTGTTGACAGTAAACAATTTGCATCTTTGTTCTGCATGACATTTTGGAGAGTATTTGCAAGTAGTGCAACTTGAGAGCAAGTTTCACTGCTAGTTAAGCTCAATAGTTTCATAGCACAGCTATGCAACAATCTTGTTTATGAAACCCCAAAGAGAATTATCACACACCAACTGATCTGGGCTTTGAGGTCTGACCACGCAGGTGAAATAAGTAGCTTAGTGAGGTTTTCCTGGAACACTAGCTTGTTTGTGAGTCACCCAAGCTACTTGTAAATAACTGTTGGAACCATATTTCTTTAATACTGCAGTTAAGCAGTAGACATATTTGGACATGCTGCAAATCTGGTTCCTGTTATAGTTGGAAAACCTTAGTACAGGCTGGCCTCAATTAACACGATTAATTCATTCCGCGAGCACATCGCGCAAAGTGGAAACACATTAATCGAATATAATAATCAATAGTAAAAATTATAATTGGTCCTCCTTGACCTTCAGGAATGTCCATAAAAAAAATTTTTTTAAATAATTTTTAATTACTTTTTAACTGTATACCATGTAAAAGATAATGAAAATAATTATGGAATGCACCGTGGATTATTTTAAATTTTCAAGGGAATCACAGCGATGTCGGACACCGTGCAAACTACTAGCTCGAGTTAGTTCATAGTTTCAACATTTCTTATTAAGTTGTTTGGACCTAATAAACAGAACTGTTAGGTATTTCTTTTGGTCTAGGTGCGCCATGAAAAAATTACTGAGACACTAAGGGTGCCATGAACCGAGAAAGTTTGGGAACCTCTGACATAAAATACACAATGAAGAAACAATTACGGAAATATTTGAACAAAGTCATTTGAACAGTGTTGACTTTCTCTTTACATCAATCAATTTCTGATAGCTGACAACAATCTTCTCTGGGCCCTGGCTAAATAAATATCGCAGAGAACCTCAAACCTTTTGTTTGAGGTTCTCTGCGATACAAAAGATTTCATCTAGTTCTTTTACTGTTATTCCTTTGCGGTAACATTTTCGTCTGGCTCATTTAAAAATTAGAATTTTTAAATGCAAGTTTGCATTGACTTTATTAGCGGGAAACAAACAAGTAACACGTCTTCTAATGATGGTTGATGGAACACACTGAGGCTGGCAGCAGGCAAATGTTTGTTTATTGCCCATCCGACACGCAGTAAGCTTGATGTGCGAAATCTTTTTCAACTATCACATAAAAAAAAAAAATAGCATTAACTGGAAATTTGCATTGTGTAAAGTGAAAAGTGGTATAATTTTTTCGAATAGTGGTAACTGAAAAATGCGTTAATGGAACTCGCGTTATGCGAGGCCTGGCTGTATTAACAATGTCTGATTCCAGAAAACATGGCACTGCCACAGTTAGTTGCAGCAGCCATGTGACAACATGTGGAGGATTGTTCCATTTCTTCTACAAAATGTAGGTCCTTCTTGGACCAAAATGCAACATTCTGTGACCAACAGTATTGGCATATTACCCATTCATCACTGAAAATGACTTTACCACATTTTGTTATTGTCAAATGGGAATATTGGTGTTATATATAATATGGATGGGTGTTGTTGCCAGACTCATCCCTCACAGGCAGCTCTTTTATTATCTTTATTGGCAGCTCTTTTATTGTCTTTATTGGCAGCTCTTTTATTGTCCAGATGAAAATTTAGACCAGATATTTCATATGCTGTGTACTGTCATACAAGGTATTCCAAGTTCTGTGGATCATTTTGTTTCACCGAGTGGTCAAGCATGAAGGTGCAGTAGTGCATTTGGGTGGACTGTGGTTCAAGCCCACATGACCATGGCTGCTAAATATGGCTAACAAATGTATTCACTGGCAAAATGATTAACCCCTTGCTGGAACATTTTTTTCCTGAAAATGTGCCATAACGGATCGACTTTTTTTTATTTTACAGATTAAAAGTATGCATCATGCGAATACTCATTGTTAGTTTTTTGTGTTTTTTATAATTTTTTAGTAGAAAATACATGGGAGTAATTAACTCATTTGGGCTATCCCGAGTTATCTCGTGTATGCCAAAAAGTGTGCAAATTATACAGATTTTTTTAATAAATTAGCGCTAAAAGAAAGGAACAGAAAAACACTCTTCACTACTTATTTTTTAAATAAATTTAAGAAATAAAGTGGAATGCACAAGCGGTAACCTCCTGCCACAAGCGATAATCGTGAACTAACTACATTCTGACACATGGCCTCTGCAAGTGGATAGGCGAGGTAAGCGTTGCTTATGGGCTGCAGTTCAAGAGAGTGCTGAAATATTTTTCAATATTGTTTTCTAATTGGTTAACGCTTATCGGTATTCAGCATTTAGGATAGCAAATTTTATTTTGTTTACTGGCAGCACATAGGAATGCACGCTACTATTCTGACATTGCTGTACAATAAGTAAATACATGAAAGCCAGTTGTCTGCTACCAGGCGTAAGAAAATCCCAAGAAATCTCAGGATTTATCTGGCTAATTTTGCATTAGCCAGATAAATGCCTGAGAAAATACATTTCAATCATAAATTTGGAGGTATTATTGTTTGCTTCGGGTATTATTGTATCCCGAGATATTTCATGTAGTTTCAAATAACTTTTAAAACCAAAAACAAGATATCTCGGGATAATCCATGAAGGGGTTAATTGTAAACCCTTCTGACCTAGTGATCATGACAGAGTATACACATTGTTTGAATTATATTTTAATGCTGCTTCCCATTGTGGAAATATCTATTTTCAAGGAACCTTCTTGCCTGCTTCTCTTCCATTGTCTTCCCAATTTGTGGACATCCATGGATACAAACCCTGACAATGATCTGTTCTATGGCATAATTGCTTATCACAGGTTTCATTCAGCTAACCTGCCAAAACAGGAAACTAATTTCAGTTGTACATAGATACACATATTTCAGGGAGTGGGAAGGGGAATAACAAGCTTTGTGTTATGTTGTAATATGTGTGTAAAGTACTGCTGCTGTGTGGTAACAGATTTTACAAGGGGTAACAAGAAATTGCATCTACCCTTTACTTTTATGAATTGCTCTAATTAAATGTTTAAAAATTGTCATTTTTTAAACTTTTTTGTATAACAGATGGCAGTAATTTTATATCACGTTTACACCTTCTTTTATGTGGTACAGCCAAATGTCACACAGTTTTTAACACTATATGTTACAGTCAGCAGTGTTGAGTTCTCACATTAATTGCCAGCCCGAAACGTCATTTTTAAAAATAAAAATGGCAAACAAAATTAAGTTTCATAGAGCTTATTTCAAAAATGAGTATCAATTTAGCTTACAACTGACATTGGCACATGCAGACTAAAATTATTACAGTAATACTGTAATAATTTTACACTGGTGTGCAAAACTTAAGGACCAACACTATTTCTAAAGGTTACAACTACAAAATTTTTACTTAAGGTACTCTTTACTGATGAGAGTAGATTCAGTCTCAGCAGCTAATCTGGCGAGAGGTTGGCACACGGTATCACCCCGCAAACATCACTGAAGGGGATCGATATGGCGGTCAAGGTGTTCTCGTCTGGGGAAGCATTATCTTGGATGGACGTACACAACTCCAGATACTGGAAAGCGGTACTGTAACCGTGCATGCTACTGTACTGAGGTAATCCTTCCCCATGTGTGTCTGTTCCGATGTGTCATTGGTCCCGAGTTCGTGTTTATGGATGATAATGCCACACCCCATCACACTGCAGCTGTTGATATGCTTTTGGAAAGTGAGGACACTGTTTGTATGGATTGGCCTGGTACGTCCACACCCACCAGAAAATGTTCACCAGCTGAAGATGGTGCTGACAGAGGAATGGACGATGTTACCGCAAGAATTTATCAACAACATTGTTCTAAGTATGAACAGGCAGTGCAAAGCTTGCATCAACATTAGGGGTCGCCATATCTCCTACTGAGGACCACCTGATGCATCTGTATCATGGCAGCCAGTGCTATGTTGCCATTTTTCAATAAAGTCCCTCTGTACCATTTTGTTTCTGTTGTGTCGGTGTTGTTTCCTTCATTTCTGTAGCTCACAAGGTTCCTTTGGTATGCTTTTCCTATATCCAGGCCACTCCTGTGAGAAGCCACAGGTGAAAACCTGACTGATCCTTAAATTTTGCACACCAGTGTATATAAAATTACACTCCTTATATGGAGTTCACATGAAATTAAATTTTTCTTTTCAAACTTTTCCGAATTAAAGTAAAAAAATAAAATTTATTCAACTGATTGTGAGCTTTTCTGTTTTCTCAAGAGAAAAATTCTGCTTTTTTCTATACTTTAAGAGAAAATTAGTGATCACGTGCATCAGATTTCATTACTTATATGTATTGAGTGGGTCAAGTAAGGTCTACAACATAAAAATTTGTATTCATTATTTTGATTTATTTATTTTTTGTATGTATTCCTGTTACTAAAACCAGATGTGATTATGAACACTACATAGTAGTTGTGATCCATTATTTCAGGCATGTATTTTGCATCAGAAATATCAATTAAGTGTTTACTTGAAATACCCACTACCTCTCATTTAATGCTATATGGTTATAAATTAGAGTACATAAGTTTACTATGGTTTGAATGTAATTATCAATTGTACATAGCCTTAAAATATAATAAAAAATTAAGGCAATTTGGTGAGAAGTTACTCCCCACACCAAGGAGTGAAATTGCCTCTCGACTCAGGACCTGTGGTCACATGATACAACTACACACACAATTGAAATCTAGACAAACTGTTATCATTTGATAGGTCATTGAGAAGAAGGAAAATATGAAAATGGCAAAATACAAAAATGGTAGCTGGATTTTACAAATTGAAGTCTAAGGGATCAAGCCCATGCCTGGGTATTTTTTTAGCTATCTGCAAAATAAGTTTTGGTGCCCCCTTTCCTTTTTTGAAATATATCAACTGAACACATTCAGAGATCTGGTAAATTAGATTGGTATTTAAATAAGTGAATATATTATAATTATTTATTATATAAAATTGCAACTTAATATACAGGGTGTTTCAGTTAAACGTTTCAGAATTTCTAAGAGGGGTAGGGTACATCCTGACAACTCGAAATCATATAGCAATGTGGGGTCGGAAATGCTTTCCTGAAGCGGTGTTGTACACAGAAGCACCATAAAGAAAAGAGACGGTAAGTGAGAAATCGTTTTAATAATACATGAAAAGAAGCAAAAGGTACATGGATTAAAGTAAGTGTTCGAAGTTTCTTCCACGGGCTACAATGCACGCCTCACATCTCCGACGCATGGACATCCGAACATTCTGGAATACTCCAGGCGAATTTCGAATTTCTTGAACAAGAACGCCAAGTTAGTAGGATGGATGATTACACGAACGCAGAGTTAGCCGATATGCATTTGGCGTACGGGGCTGCAAATTGTAGTGGGCCAGCCGCACAGCGTTTGTACGCGGAACGATATCCGACGAGACGTATTCCCAGTCATAATTTCTTTGCAAGACTGCACCAGAGGTTAGATGAGAGAGGTTCATTCGAAAGAGCTGACAGGGACAGGGTAAGAACAGCACGGACTCCAGCCGTCGAACAGAATGTGCTGCAGCATGTACAGGGGAATCCAAGAATGAGTACACGAAGTCTAGCAAACGCAGTCGGGGTTTCCCATTGCAGCGTCTGGAGGATTCTCCGAGAACAAGACATGCATCCGTTTCACGTGCAGCGTGTCCAGACACAGCAACCGGAGGATTATGCACCTCGTATTGCTTTCGCACAGTGGTACCTTGGAAAATGTGCTACAAATCCCCTTTTTCCTGCTGAAGTGTTGTTTTCCGATGAGGCATCCTTCACAAGGGAAGGAATTTTCAACACGCATAACGACCATATCTGGGCGGTCGAGAACCCCCATGCAATACGACGTCGTGCAGCACAGATTCGATTTTCGGTCAATGTATGGGCCGGTATTATGGGAGATCACCTCATCGGACCTTACCTGTTACCGTGTCGTCTAACCGGACCTATCTACTTGATCTTTCTGCAGCAAGTATTGCCACAACTTTTGAGAGATGAACAGATTTCTGCATCGACGCAACAGACAATGTGGTTCCAACACGATGGAGCCCCTGCCCATTATAGCGGAGATGTTCGTAACTACCTGGATGTCACATTTGGTCAACAGTGGATCGGACGTGGTGGTCCCGTGCGTTGGCCTGCTCGGTCACCCGACCTATCATGTCTTGATTTTTATTTCTGGGGTCATATGAAATCGCTAGTTTATGACACCCCTGTTGACAATGCTGAGGAGCTGGTTGCAAGAATCGCAGTAGCTGCCGAAGAAATTCGAAATTCGCCTGGAGTATTCCAGAATGTTCGGATGTCCATGCGTCGGAGATGTGAGGCGTGCATTGTAGCCCATAGAAGAAACTTCGAACACTTACTTTAATCCATGTACCTTTTGCTTCTTTTCATGTATTATTAAAACGATTTCTCACTTACGGTCTCTTTTCTTTATGGTGCTTCTGTGTACAACACCGCTTCAGGAAAGCATTTCCGACCCCACATTGCTATATGATTTCGAGTTGTCAGGATGTACCCTACCCCTCTTAGAAGTTCTGAAACGTTTAACTGAAACACCCTGTATAATTGAAAAGTATGGTCATGCTGTTTTATAATACCATGGCCATAATTTCAGGATTGATTTGGGACCCAAAAATAATGAAAAAAATTTATGTAAGCTTGTTTGATACTGAATGCTTATGCAGCTGTGGCTGTTTGAATTAAAAAAAAAATGACTATGGAGTTTTCAATGGTAAAAAATAATAAAATGATAAAATACAAATAAGTAAACATACTTAGTGAAATGTGTATTGATACTAGATACACATTTGCTTATTCTTATTTATTTTGAATTTTTATATTTTTCCTATTAAACTCCTTAACCTTTTTTTTTTTTTTTTTTTTTTTTTTTAATTCAAACAGCCATAGCTCTGTAACTGTTCAGATTTAAATGCATGTTTCTATGAACTGTTTTAGGTCCTGAATCAATCCTGAAAACACAGCCATATGCCAACTTTTGACTTTTAAAATGCTAGAGATTTAATTTAACTTGTACTACAAATTAAATTTCAATGACAAAATACTCATTTTATATCAAAATATAGCCATAGGATTGTTTACAAGTTAGCTCACCTAATTTTTTCTGTTTGTGGATTTCTGTTTGGATTGTTATTACACATTAATTGATTGTGATTGCTTTAGGAAAGAAACTGTAGCAGAATTAGCACATCTTGAAAAATGTTTTGTTTATAACAATGGCACTGCTATTCAGAGGCTGTCAAGAGCATTTCCAAAACTGTGCCAGAAAGGGAGCTGGATTCAAGTTATTTTTTTTTAACCACCTGTTTAAATATTCTCTGATACTCACCATTGCTATGAGAAATTATTAAAATGCCAACAATGACTTCTTCTTCTTCTTCTTCTTTACTGCTGCCGAATGGCGTTTGCGACTTCGTTTTGATATTGTTCTCTGTCTAGCGCTGCGTGTAGAATTTGTGCTGTTGTCATGTGAAGCCAGGTGTTGATGTTATCTAGCCATGCCATTTTCGGTCTGCCTGGGCGTTTCTTGCCTTCGATCTTTCCCTCCAGGATGAGTGGTAGTAGGTGATATTTTTGTTGGTTCCTAGCGATGTGACCTAGGTATTTGCATTTCCTGCTGATGATGGTTTTGAGCAGGTCCCGTTCCGTGTGCATGTCCTGCAGGACCTGTGCGTTGGTTATCTTGGCTGTCCACGGAATTTTCAGCATTCTTCGGTAGAGCCACATTTCGAAGGTCTGGAGCTTTATTGTAGTGGCTGATGTTAGAGTCCAGGTTTCTACACCGTAGAGCAGTATTGGCCAGATGTAGCATTTCAATGTACGTAATCTATCATTGAAGTTTTCAAGGGAAGGATAATCCAAGTAGTTTCCCGTTGCTTTCTTGGATCACAATTTAGTTGAAAAGGTCGTGTGTGGACCTTTTGAAACGGGTTTCGTCTGACGTCTCCACTGAAACCTTTCCGCCATGGGAGGCCCTTCTGGGAGCATATATCTTTCGGTGCTTTAGTAGTTTAACCAATTAAACTACTAAACCTGCCGCAGCCATATAAATGGAGTAGCTCTTATTCAGTGATGAAGCTGCCTCGTGATGTCATAATTTTACGCAATTTATGCCGAATTTCTAGTCACCACTGACCAAGCAGGTGGCACTGCTGTAGTTTTATCTCCTGGAAACATCTAATGGCTGACTCGGTAAAATTACTGTGACCTTGAAAATACCAATAATGTATAACTCAGCAAAACGTGAGTATTTTTAAATACAATTTGGTATCCTGAAAACTTCTACATCAAAGCTATCATGTAGCACAACTATTCTACTAAGAATTCCCAGTGACTGATTATAGTTCCTTAAAAATTTAATGACCTTGAAATTTCCTATGTCCGAACATAATAATGATAACCATTTTAAAAAGTTCAGTCCAAAAAATAAAACCACGTTTAGGTCCCAAATCTTAACCTATCACTCACCCACACTTATTTTATCTAAAATATAACTTCTTTTTGAGCAACACTCCCGAAAACCTTCTTTATTTATTAATTTTTAAGAGCGCACTAATTTAGCTAGCATACAGCTGGTGCCACCAGCGCCGCCTTTTTTTTTTTTTTTTATAACAATGACTTAGGATAATTTATTTCATCTTTTAGTCAAACCTACTGAGAGTCACTGTACACCAGTTCTTTCTTTCAAAATACCATCTGGTAGGTTCTCACATTGAAACTGATAGAATTTATCTGCAAAATATCTACTTGAAGGGTGGTTTTTTTTTTTGCAAAATGTATTCAATTCAGTGTCATACTTGTTCTTGGATAATGTGCTGATTCTCCAAATATGATTATATTTAAGTTAAAGTTACATAATATTTAACTTAACACTTCTGATAACCCAGTTGAGTAACTTACTATTCTGTCTGGAGACAGCAGACTTTCGACTGCTTTAAGGAAACATTCTTTGGTCTTAGGAATTCACAATAGAATATTTAAATGTTTGAAGTTGTAACACTTCATTTGGCATATCAGCATACAAATTCCATCAATGGTAAAATATGTAAACTTGCACTAATGTTCCCCCCATTAGTGGTTAACTTGTATAAAACGCCTTACACTAGTTTTATGGCATCAACCTGTTTTGACATTCGACACATACATCTTTGCACTTATCTCTCATTTGTCTTTTGTAACTGTGATTGATAAGGAAGGCTGCCCTTACTAATTTATTGACGAGATAGCAGTGTTAGGCTCATATTTCTAGACACTGCCGACAACACAGGTTAGGAGTTGAAAATGCATAATTTTTTTAAAATAAATTTATTTATATTAGTTTATTATTATAAGTTTATTAAAAACCAATAACCTTTTATTAAATATATTAACCTTCGTTGCTTTCTAAATTGAGAGAGGGTATCATCCCTGTGCCGTGTCACATGTGTTGCACGTGGGAGCAAAAATCTGAAGGATGAAGTTTGCTGCTTCCTTTTTTATGACTTCATGAGCAAACTAATAAATAATATATTTGAATATAAAAATAAATCAAATTTATAATGGCAGTACCATTTTAACTGAATTCAAAAACTTGTTTTACCAGCATTGGCTAATGAAAATTTTCTAATAATTCTGTGCAGATGAAGGTCTGCACAGAATTATTAGAAAATTGCATGTCACAGAATTATTAGAAAATTGCATATTAAAAGAAATTGCATGTCAATTTCTGTAGATATTATTGCTAAAATTTGATAACCTTTTCTGAGATGTAGGTCAAAAAATATTTTTTATTCATTTTATTTTTAAAAAGAGTATTCTGTGTTGGCAGTAGGATCAAAGGAGGAGTTAAAATAATTTGCAACTAAATCATAATACACATATTTTGGAAAAGTACAAGAACTTCATAGTTTGAAGCTGCATTTATTGATATTGATGGACTTTGAGATAGTTTTAATAAAGCTTTGATGGACATCTCAATAAAGAAGAAACCAGCCTTCCCACCCTTGACTATCCAGTTGTAATCAACCTGGAATTTGTTTATTCTAGTGAATGTTCACACGTTTGACCTTGCTATAACTTATAGCGAATTTTTAAACATGCCAATAACAATTATTGGCACCGCATCAATAAATCAAACCCAAATTCATTTTCACCAAAAAATCAACATTAACCCAGGGACAGCCACAACAGTATATGCAAAATGTCAAAAAGAGGAAAACTTAAACTGCCAATTAAAATGATGTAAGTGTGACATAGTTGGGTAAGATTGTAACATGATTTCTATTCATGTGGTATATGTCAGGGGTGGCCAACAAGTCAATCGCACATTTAATTTCGGTCCATCACGATGAATTTTAAATATGCAGTCATCCCTTGATTTGTGCAATGAAATTTTTGAAATGGTAGATCGCGGCGCATTTTGAATGAAAAAAGTAGATCGCATCACATTAAGTTGGCCACTCCTGGTATATGCTATATATAATAATAATAATAGACAACTATTAAACTCATGGAATATAAGCTCAATTTCTACATTAAATTGGTAGGTGACATTCAGGATTCTTACCAAACCTCTTCATCAAACCATACATGCTATGGGGGGGGGATAGAAAAATATCTAATAACTATGTAAAATAAATTGTTAGAAGTAAATACGACTAAAAATTTTAAATTATGTTATAAGACAGTATGATGAGAATTCAGGAACTTAAACTATAACCAAGATAAGACAGTAACCATGAAAACTGTATATGCCTATGGCTCTATTGATACGACCCTCTTAATTCCTATACTTCAATTCATTTACAAACTGCACTAGGCGGGTAATAATTCAGTTATTACTGCCTAGTGCAGGGACTTTATAAAGAATAACACGATAAGATTATGGTGCAAGACTATCCAGTGAATAAGGAACACCCTGAGGGCAAAGGTGTAAGACAACTGTGCTAGTTCTAGGCTATAGCCCTGAACTGGGAGCATGATTTTAAATCAGAAATCTTATATGGAGAGCATTACATCCTATTAGTCCTGACAACATCCGGTTGTTTTCATTCCTCTTCTCGTGGTAACGTCTGGTGGGTGGTAGTCTCATGATTGGGGTTATGACGAGTTAATGCCAGTAACTGTTTCTTCACTTCATTTTATATTTTCCTTTTGAAAAAAAGAGATTTTAAGAAATGATTTTTCTATAATTATATATAATTTACTAGATGTGTTAAATTTTAATATTCCTTTAGTATAGTTTTGATTTCAATCAGCAGCCCTGATATTTTGTTGGAATATGAAAAGTAATGTCCGTAAAGAAATCAGGCCTGAATTTTAGGCATTCTGGGTATGCTTATTCTCAGTTCATGTAATAATAAGCTTGAGCATTTTTTAAGAATGCCACTTGTTTTTAATAAAAAAAAAATGAATGTCATGAGTCAGAAATATTTCTTTTAGTGGGATGTAGATGTCTAGTATTAATTTATTTTTGGTTTTCAATATCTTATCTTACATGTTATTGTTTCTGTTTGAAGTGTGGTTGGATTATAATTTTTTTTCTGGTGGATTACATACTTTGGATTACAAGTTTTTGGTTGACTGTTTTTACTGTTAGTGGACTTTACATTCTGTACAGCTGATTGTGTAAGTGAAATTCTTATTTTAATTTGTCTTTCCATTGTTTTTTTAGTGCTAGTTTTCAGCTAGCACAGCTTTGCATTCTACATACAGTAGTCATTTACAAGCCACAAGAGTTCTGAATGCATTCAGCACTTGAATTCTGTATGTAGCCATCGTTATTTTTCATAATACAAAAAAAAAAAAAAAAAAAAGTAAACATTTATAATTAGATCAGCATACCAATATTATCGATTTCATTTGCAGATTTATTGTCCACTTTTATTTGTGATCTGATTAACATATGTACTTGGTTGCAGAAATTCAGTCAACTGTAGAATCAAATCTGGATCTCAAATGCTTTAATTTAAAAAAAGAAAATTAATATTAGCTTTTTTTAAAATTTTAAAAATATATTTTTGCCATATATGCTTAAAAGATATTCCACAAGATAAGAAACAGGGCAGTTTTGGATCTACCCACCCCACCTCTCACCTCTTCATACCTTCTCATCTCTCTCCTAAGCACACACACTGTTCACTAAAATGAAATTCTTTATCATGTATCTCTGAGTAGCACAATGTCTCAGTAAACCCAATTATATCAGCATTAGTTGATTTGATAAACAGCTCAAATTTATTTAACGTGTTTATGGTATTTCTAGCATTACTGTATAGACAACTTACAGTAGTAATGATGATGATAATAAGCTGTACTTAATCATAAGCATTCCATTTAGTATTTATGTATAAAATCAGGATTAGGAAAACTGCAAAGCAAAAGTCCAAGTAACTGTAGCATTACAGTACCAATATAATGTCTAAATATTATTCTGTCTATTGGAAATTTAATACCTTACAGTTATCTGTGAATATTTTATTGTTTTTAAATAAACATACTGTCAGTTATAATTGGGGGTTGCTTATGTTTTATCAAAAAAAAAAAAAAAAAAAACAAAAAAAAAGTAATGCACATCAGTTTACAAAATAAAAGAATTTTTGATTATCTGTGCCTTTCAATTATCTGTACTTCATTCTGATTATCCATTAGCAAGGATAATCAGAGTTTACTGTATTTTCTAAAATGTAGATAATTTGTATTCCGTTTCATTTGGTGATGAATAATTACAGATGAAACCTTTTATGAGTTTTATTATTTTTTTAATCTTTTACTTGATCTCTTTTATTCACAGCCAATTTTTGTGATTGGATTAGCATAACTAAAAACATTTGTGAGGATTCTCTAATGTCATTTTTAACTTCAACAGATTCTGTATTGCAAATGCCATTGCAGTTTATGCATATTCAAGTACATTTCAAAAAGTTGATGATGAAGAATTTGGAGGAATATGGGAACTTATTAAGGAGGGATTTATGACATCTTTTGCAGGATTTCTGGTGAGTTATACCTCAATACCATTTTTAATACAGATTATAAAGAATGTCTACACTGTGTAGCAATTTGTGTTAATATAATTTATAATACATTTTTCATTAAATATTAATTGTTTTTTCCTGCTTCTGAAATGGAATTTCAGAAGCAGGTCAAGTTTACTAAACAGTAAGAACTTGCAGCACACTTGGACTCTTTAGAATTCATTGCATTTATTTCTTCTCAGAATTAAATTTAAAAACAGGATAATGAAGGAAAATCCTTTTATTTAACCCTGGCAAAACACACAGCAAGCCTTAAAAGTAATAAATGTTTATGATTGCCATTTATCCAGACACCTCTTTTTCACCTGTTTAGTGATATCTTGCCCACATTTTAAACATTTCTGAAGTTTTTATTATTAGGGCCTGTGGTACTTATATTAGTAGATTGAACCCAAATTCTGCCACAGAACGTGGCAGCAAAAAAGCATCAGTAATCATTAGCTATGAACAACAATACGTTTTTTTGCTTACAATAATCAAACTGTAGTACCAGCCATAAAAGCAAGCCACAAGCTTTTGCTATACCAGCCAAAAAAAAAAAAAAAAAACACAGTAGATACACAGATTGTGCTTCCTCCTCACATAGGTAACTATCCTACTGACTTTTAAATGTCTTCAAATTGTCAGCCTCAACTACTTGTGGGGACAACTTGTTCCGGTAATCAAGTTGCTGGGTAAAAGATAAACTTTCTTCAGTCTAGTCTAAACCCTTTTGTCCTGTAATTTCAATTTATGGCCCCTGGTTCTGGAATTCTTTATAACAGTGAAAATTTTGCCTTTGTTTGTTTTGCTAACTCCTCCCAGACTCTTATAAACTTCAATCGTGCTGTTAGTTGAGACACACACAAAATCTAAGGCAGTGCATCCAGTTGACACGGGTGGCTAGTGTAGTGTTGAGTCAGTTTGTTGTGACAAAAGCACTGGGAAAACAAAAATGAGAGTAGGAGTGTGTTATAGGCAAAATGACTCTGATGAGTACAACGAATAGCTGTACGCAGAAATAGTGGACCAGTAAATCAGAATGTCTTATAATGGGGGATTTTAAATTTCCATGTATTTACTAGAACTTGTGGGTTGGTCACTCATACACTAGCAAGACTTTTGTGGATTTATTGGATGACTGTTTTTTACAGCAGCATGTTTGAGAGGCAATCAGAGGGAGTAATACTCTTGATCTGATTATCAGCAGTGATTCTTCATGCACTGACAATCTGCAAATAAAAGAACCACTAGGTGGCAGTAATCACAGTGTATTGATTTTGGATTTACTTAAAGATGTAACTACCATCAGAGGTAAAGGGAACAGTTTTTGTTTTTATGTTTTCATAAAGTTGACTACAGTGGTATCAGACAGTTTTTAAATTCTATACAGTTGGTGATGATGTTAACTTCAACAATTTCACTTCAATTGATGACTAGCTGATGATGTTACCAACAGAAAATTCTAAATGGGAAGCATTTAGGAAATTAATCATGAAAGCTACCAGGCTTTTCGTGCCAACTAAGAAATACTGTTCAAAGTTTAGGCCTAAATGGATGTCAGATGAACTAATGAGACTCATGGCAGAGAAGAAAAATGCATGGGATGCACATAAATTGTCAGGCGACACAGAAGCCTGTGGTAGATATAAACTAGTCTGTAATCAAGTCACAAAAGGAGGTTAGGTAAGCAAAGGCAGATTACAAGAAATCTTTGGTAAAGGATCCAAAAAAAAACAGCAAAGCTTTCTTTATTTAAACTCTAGAAGGAAGGGGATGAATCAGATTGGTCCACACGATATCAATAGTTTGACTGTTGATGATCCTGCTGAGGTAGCTGACAAACTGAATAAGTATTCTGCATCTACATTCATGCATGAGGAATTCTCTAGGGAACTGAAGGCCAGAAGTTTATCAAACTCTAACAGGGAGTTAAATGATTTTGTAATAACTGAGAGCATTGTAGAGGAGAAATTGTTGAAGTTAAACATAAGAAAGGCACCCAAGGTGGATGAGATCTACCCATTTATATTAGGGGCAGCAGCAAAGGAAGTAAACAAACCCTTGGCCATAATTATGAGATTCTTGGATTCAGGAGAGGTCCTTGCAGACTGGAGATGTGAAAAAATGTATCCCCAATTAACAAAGGGGGATCAAAGGGTGACAAGAGTAATTACAGACCTGTTAGTTTAACTTCTGTTGCAAGGAAAATAATAGTCACTGGTTAAAGAAGTAATGCAAAAATATCTAGACAAGACTGCAGTTATAGTTCAGACACAGCATGGGTTTTTTTAGGGTAAATCTTGTCTGATCAGTTTGATTTGATACTACAGTGTGATCACAAAGGAACTGGAGGCAAAAAATAACATTGATATCATATACGTGGATTTCCGGAAAGCCTTTGATACTGTTGCACATAAGACTGCTGTACAGATTGGAGCAGTGTGGCATTAAGGGCAAGTTGCTGCTATGGTTAAAAGGTTTTGATTAGGAGAAGATGGAGAGTGGTGATCAATGGATATTGCTCTTCATGGACTAATGTTATTAATGGAGTCCCTCAGGGTTCAGTGTTGGGTTCATTTTTATTTTCGATATTTATCAATGATATTGATGAAGGCATATCAGGCTTAATGTCCAAGTTTGCAGATGATACAAAGGTTGCAGGGTGGTTAATGACAGTATGCTACTGCAGTAGGATCTATAAAAGTTAGGCACATGGGCTGAGAAGTTTAACGTTGATAAATGCAAAGTACTGCATATGGGTAGCAGTAACCACAGAGTAGCGTACCAACTGTGTGGTACTGCACTCAGGAAGTGGAGAATGAAAAAGACCTATTTTCATTGTGCAGTCAGATATGAAGTTTTCAGAGCAGTGCAAACAGGCTGTCAAGACAGCTAATGGGGTTTTGTCGATGATATACAGAAATTTTGATAGTAGGAATAAGGAGGCGATTATCCTATTATATAAGGCAATGGTATTTTGAGTACTGCATACAGGTCTAGAGGCTTCATTTTAGGGGCGCCTCCATAGCCAGGTGGGAAGGAGCAGCAGTGCGTAGCACACGCTTCTTGATTAGACCAGGGTTCGAGCCCGTCACCACCAAATACGGAGGATACAGAAAGGTCAGGGAATGACCACCACATATCCCAGAGCAATATAGCCTTAGTTGCTAATGCTCCTAAAAACCAAACAACAAACAAGCTTCATTTTAGGACAGATGTGGAGCTGCTAGAACGAGTACAAGGAAGGGCAAGAAGATTGGCAAGGGCAACAAAGGGATCTGCTTACCAAGAATGGTTTAAGTTCTACAAATTGCAGCACCTGGAGATTAGGCACATATGAGGTGTCATTGTGGAAGTTGATAGCTTAAATAAATGCAAGGAAGAACTGGAGGGAATGAATGGGTGAAATGGGAAGGGTTTTTTTTTTTTTATCTGATGCTATATAAGCTTGCTTTCTTGCATCATATGCCACAACTAATGCTAATCAGGTCCCCTCTAATTGTGTATAGTTGCCAGATTGTATAATCCATATACCCAAATTCTTTCATCAGTAACCTCTCATGAGGGACAATCAAATGCCTTGCTAAAATCCTAATAAACTGTCGAAATTGTTCCCTGCATCTAGCTCATGAGTAACCAGGGGCATATTCAGGGGTGGGCAGAGTGGGAATATATCTGAACCCCCCAACCAAAAATTTGAAATTAAAGGAAAAGAATGCAGAAGGCACTCTAAAAAACTCGAAAGCCTGGTTGGCCTGCCCCACTCCCCTTACGATGATACCTGGACCTGGTCGCCATTCCCCCCTTATGATGATATCTGGATACGCCACTGTGAGTAACTGTGTCAAAATTGCTTACCAAATTAGGTAAAAATGATTTTCTGTTAAGAGCCATGTTGTATGTTCTTCAGAATGTCATCTAAAAGTACTTGAATTGCACTCTTAATCATTGCCTCTAAGACTTTCCCTGCCACTGAAGTCCAACTGATCTGTAGATACTGACTTCACTCTTAGAACTGCCTTTATGTATTGGCAATACGTTGGCACTTCTCCAATGCACCCATAATTAACCTCAATGGTTAAATGCATTCTCTCTTACTGCCTCCCTCAAAATTACTGGATATATATTATCAACTCCAGGAGCCTTACTTGCATTTAGGCTCAAATTTTTCTAATGAATGATTAGAAATTTCAATATCACTAGTTTCATGCTTTCCAGCTTTTCTGCACTCTGAATGGTGTTTCATTGGTAAAGATCGATGTGAAGTATTTATTCAGTTCATCAGCTGGTTTATCTAAGACTTTCCCACACCCCAGTACACAAGGGTCCAATCTGATATTTTTTTTCTTCTTTGTATTCACATACATGAAAAATTTCTCCATTCTGTGCTTTCTCATACTCAGCCATGGCCACCTAGCTTTTTTGTGATACTGTTACAGATCAGCTTATAGCTTTTGTAGGCTTCAGTAATTTTCCCCACTTTGTAACTTTCCCTTGCCATCTTTTTCTGCTTTAATATACTGGTCAGCTCTGTATTCATTCATCTCTGCATTTTCCTCATGCTATATTTTTTTTAATGGTATATATGCACACATAGCTTTTGTGATTATTGCTCTAAAGATATTCTGTAATTCTAATATATTTGCCTTCCCTCCCTGTGCAATCCATCCACTTCATAGACATATGTGTATCTTGGACCATCAGTCCCCTTTTCTAAAATTAAAACCAGTGCATTTACCTTTAACTACTGGGCACCTCTGTAGTCAGGTGGGAAGGAGTAGCAGTGCGTAGCACACGCTTCTTGATTAGACCGGGGTTCAAGCCCGTCACCACCAAATACGGAGGATGCGGAAAGGTCAGGGAATGACCACCGCATATCCCCGGAGCAATATGGCCTTAGTTGCTAATGCTCTTAAAAACCAAACAACAACCTTTAACTACTGCAAAATCTTTATCTTCCAAGTAATGACTTTGTGAACACTATGGTTCCTGTACTGTAAGCCCTGCGATGTCATCTGATTCGTAAATAATGATCAGGGCTAGAATATTCTTACCCCTAGTATTTTTCTTAACATGCTGGTAAAAATAATAATAATAATTAGTTTATTTAAACATTTTGTTTCCCATGGTGAGTTTCCCTCCCACTTATTCCAGTCAGTTAGGGACAAATTAAAGTCACCCATAGAATTCACAGTTCTGTCTGTTTGTAGAGACTCTTGTTATACTCTTCAATCTTCTGGTATATAGATTACTTCCACTCTTGTTATAACCTTGGCTTCCAAAGAAAACTCACACCACAGATTCTATACCGGCAGGTGTAACTTCTGACTCAGCAAAAGCTCTTTTCGTTCTCAAGCTGCTTTTAATAAGAAGGCATGACCCCACTTATCATTCCTAAATACATTGTACATGCCACGGTGAAACTTATCATCCCCAACTATCGGTTTACATCAATTTTACATTACTCCTATTATGTCAGTATTAGTTGTACTCACCAAAAGTTCAATTCACCTATTTCGTTGATAACACTTTTGACATTACTGCAGACACAGTTAAGACTAGGCTTTCTTCTATAGGTTAACACCCTTTGAGTTATTTAGGCTTGTTTTTCAAGCTTTATCTTCCTGCTCATTTAAAACCTTGCCACCCTCAAGAACATTTTGCAAGCATTACTTTGACCCATTCCATTAGATAAATGTGTCTATATTACTGTTCTCTCTTCCTCCCCAATTTCTCCCCAAACCCTTAAGTCAGTTTCCCAAAGTATGTCTTCTGGGCACTTGGTTGGGGGGCTTGTTTTTGTGAAGCACTTTTTTAATGAAATATGAACAAACAGTCCCACTAATCCAGGTATGAAGCGTTTTTTATTTATTTATATTATTCATGTTTTATTTCTTTGAGATTAAATGTATTAAGTATAATATTAATTTATAAAAGTGTAACTTCATAGCTAAATTATGTCACATCTTTATTTGCACTTGTTCTGGAACTTGGGGGGAGAGCATTGAATTCATGAAAAATTTTAAGGAGCTCAAGGTATTAAAATTTGGGAACCTCCGGCTTAAGGTATCATGGCACAATATTGGCAAAATCCCTTGCACTACCATTGTTCAGATATATCCCATCTGTACAAAATAAATTCCTCATATGCAAGTGTGGGCCATTTTGAAAAAATTCTCCCCACCAATAACTAAAGCCCCCACAAATGGCCTTCAAATTTTTGACATTCTATGCTGGTTGTGTTTAAACCAATAGTGAGTCCCTTGCCCTGTGTTCCCCGACATTCTCTTGATTTTGTAACTTTGCAGTAAGACAGCTGACTGCTGCTTTGATAGATATTATGGCTAGTGTTTGGTAGCTGTTTTAGGCCACTTATTTATATTACGTTGTGACTGCCACTTGGTAGTCATAAATTGTTGCTGTGTCATTGCCAGATGGGAATTGATTAATTAAATGAGAGCAAAGATAGTAGTGACCAATTTCCTCATGTTGAGGATGGTAACTCGTGGTGGGGGCATAAGTGCCTGTTTCCACTTCAAGGCTAATGGTCACTCTCAGATGTTGTTCATTTAAGTTGTCCCAGAGACCGTGTTGAATATAATAACCAACTAGATTTAGCTTGTGTTATTAAATACAGATGAGAATTAGATGTCTATGGGTGGGAGGGGAGCCTAGGGTGCATATAAGATGCCAGTTCACTTAAATGACAAATATCCTATCTCCTTCTAAAAATAGATTCCTTCTAACTGCAAGTGCAGGCCATGTTAATAAAAAAAATCCCCCCCACAAAAAAAGCCATACAGAATCTCTCACATCTTGAGTTAATCCACAAGGCTTTCAGCATATGAGTCTGCTATTGTGTCTGGGCAGAATGGCAGACATGTACATGTTCTGATTTAACTTGTGGCATTTTTTCAGCATAGTCCTATATTTATCTAACAAATTGTCAGGTTTCATATCATTAGTCCCCACATGAATAATACTCTTTATCTTCCCATAAAATCTTCAAGAACATCAACACTGCCTACTTCAGAGGTAAATATGGTAACCATTAATAAAATCACTTTATATTCATGAAATAACACTTCATATTGTTCATCTAATATGGTGAAAACTTTATGGCAATAATTTAATATTGAATATCATAGGTTAAATACTAATGTTATCCAAATCAGTTTCAGTGGTGTATGAAACAAATTCCCTGTGATTATGAGTGTACTTTAGCATGCTGAAATATACTCATAGTAAACATTAACCTAAAAATAATCTTTGTATGCACAGTACAAATTGGATAAGTTTTCTGAACTTTCATCTTCAGCTAATACAAAAAAATTGTGTGCATGCCAAGCACACATAGCAGAAGTTAAGTGAAACTTCTTTAGAGTCTTTTGAAACATTTATTATTTCAATTTCATAGTGGTTTAATACTTTACAATTGTTTTACAGGTTTATTAAAGTTTTTACAGATTTAATATGGTAACATTGATACAGTTGACTTATGATAGCTAAAATATGATGCATAAATTTCAGGTTTCAGTTTTTTAGTGTTCTTGAAATACTCCATCGATGGTTGTTCCAGATCTAGTTGTTGAAATCGTCAGATTGTTGTTAATAGTTAGACCGAACTTTTGAAAATTTCCATCAATTTTTATGAAATACAGTAGAGAATGACGAAAGAAATGTTTTCGTTTTTAAATTCGGACTGCTAGAAGCTGAGATACAGCAATTTAAAACATAACCGCGACATCTGTGCAAGTTACACCATGGGCATGCTGTAGGGGTACTGACTCCATCATGCATCACTGCTACATATGGTGCTGCATCACTTGTGCCTGGTACAGAGTGGTACAGTGGTGGGGGCAATGAATCATTTTGTGGCAGTTTTTGTCAATCCATAGATGCAAGTTACTCCTCTGTGTGAAAACTGGCTGGGACATGCCTAAAGAAGTTTAACTTCAAAAATTAAGTAAAATAAGTATATAGGGAGAAGTCCCTGTTTTAGTAGATCAAATGGTTATCCATGCTCGTATCAAGTGCATGATGGGCAAATTTATCCTGGGAAATTTGATTAGTGACAACTAGCAAATGCAGAACAATTCTTTTTTTGAAATTTTTGCATTTAAAACGTGCTTAGATTTTTCTTTACAATACCAAATAATGAATGCTTCAAATCATTCCAGATATTGCCCCTTCATAACCCTCTCAATAATAACAGCATTTTGTACTGTCCACTTAATTCTGTCTGTTGATATGAAGGGGGAAAACAACTTGTGATGGTATGCCATTTTTAATAAGGAGGTTGTGAGTCTAATGTACATAGAAGGATAGTTTGCATAAAAATATCAAAAAATTTATTTAACCAAATTCAGAGGCAAGGAATAAATGCATATTACTTCTTTAGCCCATTTTGTCATTTTTTTTGCAGAAATAAAAAAATTGCTGTGAGTGGAAGGTTTACCAAATTTTAAACAGGCCATACATTATGAAGCATTCAAATGCTGCTGTGGAATATTGTTAGAGAAAATTATCAAATTTGTTTCAGAATACAAGTAGAAGAAACCCCCATTCAAGTAAAAAAAAAAAAAACACAAACTTGCCAAATGAACTGATATTGTTGACTCCCTCTGTTTTGAGCACAGATCAGAATCACTTTGAGTATGAACTCACTCACAGAAAGAAAAGACTTGATGAGAAGACCACTGAAGCAGAGCTACAGTCTGTGGCTTCTACTAAATACTCATACACTTTCATGTGATAGCTCTGGTTGAGAAACTTGTTAAGAAATATATTTGCTTTAAAGAATCTGCAAGAAATTTGAAGGTATTCAGACAGAATACCTTCAAATATAGCATGCAAATAGCACTAGTGGTGAAATATTTAAACCTTTACCTATTGGAGACAGCACATTCTGCAACTGCATTGCTGAGTTATGTCTTGCAGATAGATACAAGTTTATCACCTAGATCAGTGTTGTTTAACTAAATCAGCCTTCTCTTCCCCCCCCCCCAGAAAAAATTAGGATGTTTTTCTTTTAGTCTGTAATGAGTAGTATTTACAAATTTTATCCAGTTTCAATTAACTGATGTAAAATAATGAATGACATGTGCAGAGCGTTTTTCCAGCCATTTTGATTTTTAACCCACATTGCTTGAACTAAAGTGAGTTTTGTCATGATGGTAGCAGTGCTTTTATTTTCTTGTTACACAGAATCAGATTTTTTTTCTAATTATTGCTGTAGTTGCAACAGGTGGTCTTGGAACTTAACCAGGAAACTACTAGTTAATTTCTCTAATTTGTGTAGCATAAAATAAATCATGTGCACTGTATGTTATTAAGTCATTTTAAATGAAGTCTGTCGTCTGGAGTAGGTGAGTAGTCTTGACTGTTCGGAAAAGGTAAATGGCCCCAGTAAAGGCTAATCTAGTCTTTCACAAGGAAAGCCTAGATTTAGAAAAAACATAGATCTTGAGATTATCCAAAACCATTTGGTTTTGGATAATCTCTTTGAAATTTTTGCATTTAAAACGTGCTTAGATTTTTCTTTACAATACCAAATAATGAATTAACAATACCAAATAATGATTATCCAAAACCATTTGGTTTTGGATAATACGGTACAATGTCAGTTATCCCGAATAATTTGGAAGGCTGATTTTTCTTCTTTCTATTAATGGTAGTATTTGATAGATATTGCTAATTTCTTAATTATCATACTCTCATATCATAATAAACAAATGTTTATTATGATATGAGAGTATTTCTGTTTTTACATCATATATCTGGTGAAATGTTGGATTGGGACTAATGGTCCAGATTCAGTAAGAATAATATCAGCCCAAAATTGTAAGATCTGTTTTTCTCAGAAAAATGTCAACGAAAAGAAACAGCACTGAAATGGGCAGAAAACCAGGAAGAATGTAATATAATCAGATTGATATTAATAAGGAACTTGAGAGATTTAGCAGCAAAAAAAAGTCAAAAAAACAA
Organism: Mastigoproctus giganteus; assembly: GCF_048544385.1. Lineage (NCBI taxonomy): Eukaryota > Metazoa > Arthropoda > Arachnida > Uropygi > Thelyphonidae > Mastigoproctus > Mastigoproctus giganteus. The sequence continues at coordinate 54,858,322 of NC_143581.1, read as the reverse complement.
TCGAATATTATTTTAAAAAATTACATTTTCCCCCACAATTTGCAGTAATATACATACATATGTAAATGTGCTAATTTTTATGTATAAGTTATTATTATTATTGTTTAATTAAATAAATTATGTATCTTTCACACTATTTAAAGTCTTTCTTTTACCTTAAAGTACATTATAATAACACACATTTAATTTTACCTTAAGTTTGATTATCCAGAAAATTTTGCTATCTGACATTAATTATTCCAGATAACTGACACTCTGCTGTACTTGAAGAGAGAACAACTATTGGGTTGTGTTCTCTCTTTATGCTATAGTTTAAATGAAAATTTAGCAGTGCATTGTTCTACACTACATTAGACCTCTTGCCCAGGTCTAACCTAGTGTAGAACAGTGTACCTGTATTCAGTAAAAGTTTGGTGGCAGGTTACAGTGCATAATGAACATCTTACAAGATTGTCCCAGAAGTTAAAAAAAAAAAAAAATTTTCACAGTACAGTGCTCCAACTTATGAATTGGAGTGTCATGTTGCTTTCACCTGAGATGATTCTATTTGGTTGAAAGAATTTACAATTTAATCATGCTCTGAATATCTCAAGAGACAAGGAATTGTCTTTCTGAAATGAAAACTACTCTGTTGTGGTACAGTGGATTTTCCAGCATTAATTCATTGTTTATGATGTTTTGTTTGTTTATCATTACTTAACATTGTGACAAATCATCCATTTTTAATCCCTCATTATAATTAGATTCAAAAATGGCACTTGAAGTGTTTATCTGATCCCTTAAGAATGTCTGACTTGTTGAGAATCTGCCTTGTAATGCTCTTCTCCAGGCATTAAAAGTAGTAGAGTTGACTTTGTTTCTGGGAAAGTTCTGAAATAGCTACAGCCTTCTCTAAGTGTTTCTATCATTACTGAACTGAACAAGTTGGCCCAAATGTCCTGCACCAGCTTATATGCAGTCACAAGATGACCTTAAAGAACCATTTAGATGTTCTTAACACACAAAAATGACCTATTAGCTAAATTAAAAGAAACAGTATATTGTAGTGTAAAATAAAACTGTTTATAGTACATAAAAAAATAATTATTCATACAATAATAGTGCAAATGATGGCAAAATTAAGTGAGGTTTAGGTTATATAGTTTACAAGTAACATTTATTCAAAAAAAAAAAAAAAAAAACCAGCATGAACATTCTTAACTTCAGAAAACACTGAATATCTCTGTGAGCACTGGTATCCAGAATCAGTATTTCACTGCAAAACCTGCAAGAAATTTCCTGGAAAGCAAATAGTAGATTACATGTTAGTTACTGTATCTTTTATATAGCTATATAAATATAGCATTTAATATAAACTGCAACTACGGAATTTGTTTTAAGAACTTAATTCTTTCCCTTTCTTCATCTTGAACTGCCCACGCACATGGTGCTACAGCACCAAGTGCTCAAATAATTTCATGTTTAAAAAAGTAATTGACAAAATAATAATATTGTTATTTACATTCACTGAATTGTGAACATCCCATCCGTAAACTGTGGCACATAGCTCTTACTATAACAAGCCAAACAGCTTTGTATGCTAGAGCAGTGGTAATTTGTATCTGCTACATTGCAAATCAAAGTGATAATGTAGCAGTTATGGGATATAGTAAAGATATCACACAGTTTCAAAAAGGGCACAATTGTGGGGGTTTGTGCATCAGGTGGTTGCTTACAGCCCACTCTAGTTAAGGTGTAAAAAGAATGGTGTCGAATGGGTCAAACCACTTCCTGCTGACACAACTGTAAAGGATCACACAAGGTTCATGGTGAGTGAAAGGTACAGCATATTGTTCAGACTCAACAGGTCATTGCAATACAATATGAGGAATGCAAGGACAATATCTCAAAATGACAATGCTCCACACACACAGACATATAGGGTTCCACAGCAGCAGATAATTCAAGAGATGCTCACTGTTGATCATCTTTGCCAACAACATACAGCTTGGATAGCAGCGAATTGTAAACAAGTATGTTGGCATCTGGCACAAGCAACAAGTCACTGGACCCATCATGCATGGTGCATATGGATAAATCTTTTACTGGTGAGGTCTTAATGTTTAGTGTTGCAGGTCAAGCAGCACTGGGTTTCTCTCCTCCAACTCTGCATTGCGTTATAGAACAAACTCTGTCAAGGCCAGATAGTGTGTAGTGTTGTGTTAGTCTGTTGCTCATCTGGCCTCTTAGCTGTAGGGCCCTTGGAAAACCAAGGTCTCCCCGTTGCCTGTCCACAATCACGAGAAGGTGGGCAAGGAAGAGGGTGTAGAATCTCTGCCTGGGGCAACCCCTGAGCTTGCTTTGGAGAGGCCCCCTAAATAAAAATGGAAGTTTTGATTGGAAGAGTATGGGGGGGGTGCTAGTATAAGCTATGGAGTGGAGGTGAAGAAGGTGGATGATTGGAGGGCTTCTACCAAGAAAAAAAAAAAAAAATTTGGGAGTTAAGTTAATCAATTCATCACAGAAGAGGAACACCTTTACAACCTTCACACAGAAAGTATGGCCGACCGGGCTAGCCGAGTGGGTAAAGTACCTGCCCGGCAACCCAAAGGTCGCGGGTTCGATTCCCGCCTCGGGCTTGGATCAAAGTACTGCAAAAACCTTGGGAGGTGCAATATGGCCACAGAAGCCGATGCGCCAATAACTACCAAATCAAAAAAAAAAAAAAAAAAAAAAAAACAGAAAGTATTCAAAATACGCAGAAATGAAGCGTTTCAATGTAGTTTGCCCATCTCAAACACGGTGCCTCCGTAGCCAGGTGGGAAGGAGCAGCAGTGCGCAGCACACACTTCTTGATTAGACCGGGGTTCGAGCCCGTCACCACCAAATACGGAGGATGCGGAAAGGTCAAGGAATGACCACCGCATATCCCGGAGCAATATGGCCTTAGTTGCTAATGCTCCTAAAAACCAACCATCTCAAACATCTGTTGTCAAATATTTCTTCAGGATTTTTAAAGCAGAAAATGAAATTTATTTACGTAGATTCTAGTTACACTGCAGGTTATTATCCAACATAGTTTTTATGGGAACGAAAATAAACTTATACTAATTGTTCCTTCATTTGACTTCACTCTAACAATTATACAGAAAGTATCTTTGTGATTTTAGCAAAAAAATTTCCATAAGTTTGAAGTTGTGTAACTCAAGCTTACATAAGTCGGGGACTGACTGTATATAACAATTATTGCATGAGCAAATGGTGTGGAGGGTCACTGACATAAGTTAGAGGGCCTGTGCTCACCTTCAGTTTTCCTGTTTTTAACTCTCTGATGGCCTCAAGTTTTTTTTTCCTTAATTGATAGACACCTTGGGATAAGGCATGCCACTTTATAACCTTAAAATTTGCATTAGGAAAATTTAATTGTTCACTTTTTGATGGCCTTTGTTTTCAGTCTATTCTGAACACATAAAAATTTATATTTTTTATTTTTTAAAATAAAGCCCCCTCTACCACACTTTAGACATGGTTTTTTCCCCCATACGTTAAAATGTTCACATTTAGATTTTATCTTTGCTGACATCAAGCAAAACCTAAAAGAAACTAAAATTGAATGAACCACATGCTGTTGAAGTGGATGTCATGGAACGATGTAAAACATATGGATCAAATGTTGATGGTAGTGTGCTTCAGTAACTGGGCAGAAAAGATGCTAATTTTAAATTCTTGTTCTTCAACAAATGCTTTTTTTTTTTTAATGTAAAAAAAATCTATAGCAGCACCTAACAATGGAATGTAACAGAAGTGCAAATGTTGTGGTCAAATATTTATATTGTTGAAATCATACTATTCTACAAATTGATTTCACTAACCTCTCTCCAAGCCAAGGATGTTTTCACATAAAACATCTTTCATGTGTACAGAGTACACGGCGCCTCTGTAGCCAGGTGGGAAGGAGCAGCAGTGCGTAGCATACGCTTCTTGATTAGACCGGGGTTCGAGCCCGTCACCACCAAATACAGAGGATGCGGAAAGGTCATTCAGGGAATGACCACCGCATATCCCGGAGCAATATGGCCTTAGTTGCTAATGCTCCTAAAAACCAAATAAATAACAACAGAGTACACACTAATTTTTTTTAATGGCCAGATTTCTTCAATAACAAGGCAGTGATGCAAAACTGTTGGAAACAAAAATAAGGAATTCATAGATTGTTTAAATTAAAAAAAAAAAAAAAAAAGAAAAAAGGATCTAGCATAGTTCATCCTGAAGGTGTTTCTGTCTGGGGTTAATACCAAAATAGAACAAACTTGAGCCTAGTTTTAAGGAGAATATTGCTGTAGGCATACCTGTTATTTGTTTAAAATATGAGCTGCTGCTATGAAGGTGTTCAAGGCTCACTGGTTTCTCATCAGATAGTAGGTGATCGTTGGTAAGTATTAAACCACAAAGCACATAGGACAGAAGTTCTTTGCAGACCTACAAATTTATTTCATGGACCATAAAAAGCTTTCACTATATTGAAATGCATGCATTAAACTGGACTTAGGGAAATTATTGGTGTTAGATTTTAAATATTTTACCTTTTAAAGAGAAACAAAATCATTCATTTTAAAATATCTTCTATTTAATAGGTTACGTGGATCATGATATATTCTGCAACACATTATGAATAACACGGATCAAAAGTGACAGTCTTGTGATACAACTTGCCAAGCAAGGAAGTTGATGATAACCAAGGGTACTCAAGTTCCAGTGAATTACAGCACTCCCTTGGTTGTGTGGTGGTGGCAGCTTTGCCCCTGCTCCCATCAGTTTGTACATTTAAAGACTTCTTTCAGTGTCATCTGACCATATCATGTACATTAAATAAATTCATTTCCTCCTTTTTTTATTGCATCTTTTTCTTGGAGCTCATGCTTATATAATTTCTTGTATTAGATGTATATTTGTTTCTCCTCTACATTCTGTAACTCACATTACTGATAATATATATTCACATTCAAAATTTAAGCAATATACCCAGTTTCACAGTGGTAGGCTTGTCTACATATATAAGGTAAGTGACGTGTGTGTAGGGATACAGCATCAGATGACTACAGTTACACATATGGTATATTCCTTGTTATATCACTTTCTAGGGAGTAATCCTAAAGAGCATTAAATAAGAAATGCCCTTTTTGGGAGACTATTTATTTTGATATTTCATCATTATTTTGATAGATAACTTTTTTTTTGGCACTTCCAACCTCTTTCTATATACTATTAAAATGAATGAAAAATTATTTTTAAAAAAACATTTTGTTAAATAAAACAACTCATCTTGAGTATTATTAAAAAAAAAAAAAAAGTATAGTACTCACATAATGCCATATTGAACACATGCATGTGTTTGTTAAATGTTACAAGGCACAGATTATTGTACCATCAAGGAAAGCAGACTAAGGAGAACAGATGAATGCAATGATATGGCATCTCCTTTCCTAAAGAATTCCTCCTACAAGCTCTAACGGGAAACTAAATTATTTTGTAATAACTGAAAGGAAAGTGGAAGAGAAATTGCTGAAATTAAACATAAGAAAGGCACCTGGGGTGGATGGGATCTCTCCCATTATATTAAGGGAGGCAGCAAAGGAAGTAATCAAACCTTTAGCCATAATTAGAGAGCATCCTTGGACAGACATGTTGGTTTCTTAACTTCTGTTCAAGTGAAGATAATGAAGTCACTGATAAAAATTCAGGATCATCTAGACAAAGGCCATAACTATATCTTAAACACAACATGGGTTTGTCAGAAATCTTGTTTGATCAATGTGATTGGTTACTATGATGTGGTCACAGAGGAACTGGATGTGAAAAATAATTTTGAAATCATATAGTAGTAATAGCAAATGATGCAAGAAATCCAGCTTATACAGTGTCACAAAAAAAAAAAAGTCTCTACACAGTTCATCCATCCATGCCCTCTACGAACCTATACAGCCCATCCACAACAACAGAAGGAAGCCTGGTCCAACACTCAACCACCTGCTGGCTGAAGGCAAACTTCCACACATCTATCTTGAAATTATCCTTCCTCAACTTGAATTTATGCCCCCTCGTGTAGTCTCAGCAAGTGGAGGAATGCCATTAGCATTTGGCTTACTCAATCCATTCGAGGCTTTAAACACTTCAGTCAGATTGCCCCACAGGTGCCTAATCTTAGATGCTGCAATTTGCAGAACTGGAGCCTTTCTAGGTACGAACACCCTTTTGTTCCCTTCACCAGTCTGGTTGCCCTTTTCTGCACCCATTCCAGCAGATTCTTCCTCAAGTGAGGCCCGAAGACTTGTATGGAGTAATCAAGATGCAGCATTACCATTGCATTATACAAAGTGATAATCACCTCCTTATCCTTGCTGGGAAAGGATCTGTATATCATTGACAAAATCCCATGAACTGTCCTGGCAGCCTGTCTGCATTACTCAGAGAAATTCATATTTGACTGCACAATTACCCCCAGATCATTTTCATTCTCCACTACAATGAGTGTAGTATGACAGTTACTGTTATCCATATGCAGTATCTTGCATTTTCAATGTTAAACTTCAGCTGTCATTTGTTAGCCCATTGGATCCAATTTTCTTGGATTTTGTTTCAGTAGCTTACAATAATGATTGTTGTTAACCACCCTGCCAACCTTTGTACCATCTGCAAACTTAGACATTAAGCCTGATATATCTTCATCGATATTGAAAATAAACAATTAGTCCACAAAGAGCAGTGCCCATTGATAACCACTCTCTGCATTCTTCCATTTAACCATCCCTTTATCCACAGCAGTAACTTGCCTTTAATACCACAATGCTCCAGTTTGTACATGCAGTCCATGTGGAACAGTATCAAAAGCCTTCCTGAAATCCAAGTGTATGATATCCGGATTATTTTTTGCATCCAATTTCTTGGTCACTGCATCATAGTAACCTATCAGGTTGGATAGACAAGACTGCCCCTTAACAAATCCATGCTGTGATTGCAGTATAATTAATTTTATGCTTTTTTTTTTTTTGTTAGTTGTTGGCACATCGGCTTCTGTGGCCATATTGTGCCTCCCAAAGTTTTTGCATTTTCTACTCTGATCAAGCCTGAGGCAGGATTCAAACCTGCGACCTTTGGGAATTGTATGCCTGTCCAGATGGTTCTGCATTACTTCTTTAACCAGTGATTCCATTTTCCCTGGAATAGAAGTTAAGCTAACAGGTCTATAATTACTCATGTTGTCTTTTGATCCCCCATTATGAATTGGGGATACATTTGCACATATCCAGTCCATAGGGACCTCCCCTGAATCCAAAGATGCTCTCACAATTATGGCTAATGGTTTGTTTACCTCCTTTGCTGCCTCCCTTAATATAATTGGATAGATTCCATCTGCCCTGGATGCCTTTTTCATGTCCTTCTTCACAATTTCATAAAGTCATTTAGCTCCATGTTAGAGCTTGATAAGCTACTGGCATCACCTTCCCTAAAGAATTCCTCCTGTGTGAATGTAGACTCAAAATACCTATTCAATGTCTGTAAACTAAGCAAGGTCGTCAACAGTTAATCCAGAGACATCAAATGACCCAGTGTGATTTAATCCCTTTCTTCTACTATCAATATAAGCATAGAAGTTTTTGCTGTTTTTTTTTTGCTAGAGACCTCTCATAATCTGCCTTAGCTTGCCTAACCTCCTTTGTGACTTGATTACAGACTAATTTATATCTATCATAGGCTTCTATATCACCTGATAACTTATATGCATCACATGCACTTTACCATATGTCTCAACCATATCAAAAGGAAAGCTTTTGATACTGTTGAACATAAAAAAGACTGCTGTACAAATTTGAGCAGTGTGGCATTAGGAGCAAGTTGCTGCTATGGATAAAAGGGCTGGTGATTGGGAAAAGACAGAGTGGTGACAATGAACATTGCTCTTCATGGACTAATGTTATTAGTGGAGTTCACCGAAATTCAGTGTTGGGCCCATTGTTGTTTTCTATATTTATCAGTGATATTGATGAAGGCATATTAGGCTGAATATCCAAGTTTGAGAGGGTGGTTAATGAGAAGTAGTAACCCCAGATAACATACTAGCAGTTGTGTGGTACTACACTCGGGACCGTGGAAAATGAAAGAGACCTGGGGGTAATTGTGCAGTCATATGAATTTCTCTGAGTAATGCAGACAAGGACAGGTTACCAGCACAGCTCATGGGGTTTTGTCAGTGATATACAGGAATTTTGCTAGCAAGGATAAAGAGGTGATTATCCAATTGTATAAGACATGGCCAGGCCATATCTTGACTATACTGCATAGAAATGTAGAGGCTTCATTTTAGGAGGAACGTGGAGCTGCTGGAATGAATATGGAGAACAACAAGAAGATTGGTGAGCAGAATAAAGAGGTGCTCTTACCAAGAAAGGCTTGATCTGCAAATTTCAGTGTCTGGAGACTAGGCAGGTGAAAGGTGATCTGTTTGAAGTGTTTAATGGATTGAATAAGTGCAATGCTGATGGGATTCTTCCTCTTGCTACACACACGAGGGGGGCACAAATTCAAATTGAGGAAGGGTGATTGCAGAATAGATGCATGGAAGTTTGCCACACATCTATTCTGCCTGTTGTTTTTTGATTGTTTTGGAAGTTGATAGTTTAAGTAAATGCAAGGAAGAACTAGACAAACTAATGGACGAAACAAAAAGGTGAAACAAGGTGTTTTTTTTTTTTTTGCTGATACTGTATAAGTTTGCTTTCTTGCATCATTTGCCACTGCTAGTGCTAATTCACAAACCTGAATTGAAGCTGTACTAAACAAAAGCCTTTATACATCAGACTCCAATATTCCATGTATCCTGCAGAGATTCCATTTGCTGCTTTGGTATCTACATTTTGATAATAACGACAATGTAGAGAGCAATTATTAGCTGGGGGGGGGGGAGAACTAGCCCATTCTGGGAATTGGTGTGCTCTTCATTGAGAAAGACCTGTGCAAGCGTAGAACATTTCTGTTGATGAAGAATAGAATTATACTTTCCAAAGGAAGATTTCTAATGAAGCAATATAACCCAAAGAGGAGGACCAGCTTTTGCCTGAAAGTATCTTACGTCTGTGAAGCTAAAACTGGATAATGCCTAGGACTTCTTTAGTAAGGGAAATGATACAGGAATGGATATGCCAGTGAAGCTAAAACTGTTGAATTCCAGATATTCAGTTACAAAAATGTGCTTTGTCCAGAAATAATAGGCAAAGGAAAAATTTTCATGGATAGGTAGTTCACAAGTACCACACTATTTCAAAAGCTGCAACAACATGGATTTGCAGTTTGTGGAACTCTGAATCTGCAAAGAAAGAAAATGCCAAAGGAACTAGTCTTTGCAAAAGTGAAGAAATTAGATGTTTTTGCTATACCTCAGGCAACTTATCAGCAGTAAAATGGTTTGACAAAAAGGATATCTTAATGCAGGCCACACACACCACGAGAAAAATGAATGATATTGAGAAAATTGGCAAAGACAAAAGTAGTGGGAAAGCCAGATGCTATAACTGAATACAACAGCAACATAGGAGGAGTGAACAGGCTTGATATCTTGTCAAACCGTATGAGTTCCTCAGAAAAAGTTTTAGTTGGTAGAGGAAACTTTTCTCACTATGGACATTGTCATAGTAAATGCACATTGTGTGTATGAGAAAGTCAGTAGGCACAGGAATCTCCTAGAATTTTGGCACAGTGATTCGTGGATTGTTAGAAAAGTATACAATGGAGAAGACACCTTTTTAGGGAGGAAGGCAATTTGAGACTGATCCATTTACTTGTCTCATAGAAAGTCATTTCCCTGCATATATTCCACTAACAACAATGAAGTTGCCAAGCAGAGCATGCTGTGAGAATGTACGAAGTGTGGGAGTATTCCTCCATTTTGACAACTTTTGTAACTTTGTTTGTGACATTGCTCTAGAATTAAATATTACCAATAAAGCTTTTTATATGCACACACAATTTCCACATTTTAATGTGAAAATTATATTCTTTTAAAGACAATGAATCTTATAGGGCACAAAGTGAAATTTAAGTCACTACTCAAGAGGTTAGTGGACAATTTAAAGTGAATTAAGTGGCAAATAACACAAAAATGAAAAGTTTTTTTTCCATGCATTAGTAATGTTTGAAACCTAATACATTTGGAGAAAACAATACTCACAGAAAAGAAGTTGGTCCTCAAGCAAGCTGCACATTTCTAAAAATATTTTTAAAATAAATACAAATCAATAAAAGCATATACCACTACTATGTAAGACAGACAAACCCTAAAACATAACATACGATGTGTGGGTGTCTCAAAAATATTGGTACAAAAGTTTAGGGGAGGTAGGTAACATCTAAAGGAACGTGAATCGCATAGGAACCCATAACCGGAAACGTCATGGGAAAGTAGTAGCAGAGGCACAAGACAGTAATTAGTGGCCAACATTTATTTGACATAATATTAACAAGGGAGTACAAGATGGATGCATTTCATGATGTTACAACAGATGCTCGAAAGTTTCACCACGAGATGCAATGCATGCGTGAGACCGACGCAGCATGGGTTGGCGGACATGGTCGAACACACCTGGAGTTTCTTTGAGAGTAGCGCCACGAGATCCATGTCTATCTCCACAGGTGATTCAGACACGATGGATTTGAGGGCCCACACAGAAAGAAATCAAGGCTCGATAAATCAGGTGAGTGTGGGGTTCAGGCATCGGGTCCACCACGGCCAATCCACCGATGCCCAAATGGTCACGAATACACCTTCCATAATGGGCAGGTGCCACGTCATGTTGAAACCAAATGTTGCGTCTCACATTTGCTGGAACATTGTCAAGTAACCCTGGTAGAACTTGTTCAAGAAAGATCAGATATTTAGCGGAGTTCATGCGGGATGGTAATAGGTATGGGCCGACTAAGCAGTCACCGACCATACCTGCCCACACATTTATTGTGAGGCAATGTTGTGGGGTGCACACCGTGTGGGTTGTCGTGAGCCCACACATGAGCATTGTGCTGATTGAATAATGCCTCATCCGTGAACAAAACATAGGCTGGAAAATTCAAGTCTTGAACACTTTCTTGGAGAAACCACTGCGCAAAAGCCACACGTGCAGGATGATCTTGGGGAGCAGTAACTGAACCCTTTGGAGATGAAAGGGGTGTAAGGAATCGTCATGCCAGACACGCTGTACACTGTAACGAGACATTCCTGAGGCAACGGCACGTGTGCTGGTAGTAGGATTATTCTGGACGGCCTTCAATACACTTTCTTACATAGCGGGAGTTTGCGTCGAACATGGTCTGCCCGCACTACTCCTGTTACCTCTAAATGACCCATAATCACACAAATTTTGATGCACACGTGCAAACAAATGGTGGTCTGGTACATGTCTGTCTGGGAAGCGTTCTCCATAAATTCGTTGAGCGGCTCGTCCATTGCCCTCTGCTAATCCATACACTAAGTGCATGTCTGCCAACTCACAGTTCGTATATCGATGCATGCTCTTTGTGCGGAAACTGTTGCTTGAATGAGTAAGCCAGAAATTTTCCCTTTCGCGAACTGATGAACAGCGCCGTGTACCGACTTACAGTGACGTTTCCAGTTATGGGTTCCTATGCGATTCACATTCCTTTAGATGTTACCTACCTCCCCTAAATGTTTGTACCAATATTTGTGAGACACCCTGTATAACAAGACTGTTGCAATAAAATAAATATAATGAAATATTTCATACCTTACAAGTTATTCCCTTCAAAATAATTATTGCCTTGGGCTTGCATATGCTGTTCCACACGTTTCCTCCAAGTACAGAATCATTTCTGAAAATCATCTACTGTAAGCCCTTTTAACACTTCAGTCATTTTTCTGAATGTCTTCAATGAACTGAAAATGGGTTTCCTTAAGTACACTTTTCAGCTTACGGCAGGAGGGAGAGGCGTCACAACAGTCATGGGTACATGTTCACAAACGGGGATTTTTTTAGAAACTGGCAAACAGAGCGCATTGTGTGC